>NC_056730.1:940882286-941067286 GCF_019279795.1 Protopterus annectens | reverse complement strand
TCTACAAATTCAGTGCCTGTTGCCGTCAAAGAATAAATTGCCTATGTTAAATTAAAAAAATGGTAAGCTGGTGTATTGCAATAGAAAATGGATGACAAGCTGAAAAACAGGTTCATAGTTATTAGGCATCTCATCCAAAGGAGGACATCCTGAGAACTGCAGCATACAAATGTATATGCTGTAGGAATAGAACCTCAAGCCTTTACATTAAGATGCAAGTATTCTACTTGTGGTGCTACTAACATAGCTTTAAAACTTTATACCACAATAGAGATACCATTTGCTAAACAAAACAGTTGCACATTGTAAATAGACTTGGCATGAGCAGCAGTGAACTTAGCTTCCCTTAAAACTCACAGTTCCTTGAAAATGCACTTGAAAATTCCACCTGTTAACTCTAACTTGGGCATTTCACTTTCTCACAAACATACCACACCCTCAAGGCCTCAACCTTAGTGCAAGAAATCTGGACAAAGCCTAAAATAAATAGGGACAGATTATAAATATGGCTCTCAGAAACTTAGAAAATTGCAAGAGTAACAGGATTTGTGTTGGTATGCATTTTTCTAAATGACATGACATCTAAAACTGAAATGTCTCATTTAGCAACTTCAATCCTTTTAGGAGGAATATGGGGCAAAATCTGGACAGCTGAGGGGTATGCTACCTCCCTCTTATACACACACCAAATAATTCTGGTCAGACAAATTAGTTCTGGGAAGGTTGCACTGAACGGCACCGTGCTTGAGCTGAAGTGGGTGAAATCCTGGTAGCCAGTGATAACTGATCTGCAGCTCAGCAATGTGGAGCATTAAAGCATTTTTAGCAGAACATTGTTTCATCACTACCTATTGTGTTTGCACATAAGCTGTAGTTATTTTAAACATTTGCCTTTTTTGATTACTACAGAGTACATTTACCCACCAGAGCTATTGTGTTTTGACTTCAGTGTGGAGCTAGTTGTTGCAGGGCTTGGCTTTTAAATAAGGTAGCAATGCTTATTTATCATATACCATTAAAGCCACCCTGACCCAACTACAAGTGTACTAACACACAGACACTGCTATAAGACACTGGTCTGCAATAAAATGTAATGAGCTTCTGAAAATACTGTAATCATGTCCTTTTATTACAATGAATATAACATACTTCGAAATAAGGTAAAAAAGCTCATAATCTTAGACCGACAAAACTACTTTTCCACACTTCAAAATAATAAAATCAAACCCTCAGAAATTTTGGAAAGGTATCTCTACTCTACTTAACCCCAGCAAACCAGATACCCCTACCCCAGACCCAAATGCTCCTGACCAAGACTTGGCTACCCAATTTAACTCTTCATTGAATCCATTTCCAAATTAACGCCATCTTTCTCTAACACCACTACATTCTCCAAAACTCCCTTACCATCCCCAACCATCTCTCTACCCCACTCTGCTACTACTTCCTCATTCCCATCTACTAACTCCCATCCCTCCACTCCTCCTACTTCTTCATCAGCTTCATCTGCCCCTAATTCTCCCTCTTCACACTCCTTTTTTCTCATTTAAACCTATACCCACTTCTACTATAAAGAAACTCCTTATGAAACTGAAGCCATGCACCAATGCTCCTGATAACATCCCTTCTTACTTTCTTAGCAAAGCTGCTGAAGCAATCGCTTACCCTATTAGCATTTTAATCAACTGCTCTATCCAAGAATGTATAGTACCCCAAGTCTGGAAAAGGGCCTTTATCATACCTCTACATAAAAGGTGACAACAACAACAATGTTACTAATTTCCGCCCCATCGCTATTCTGTCCCCCATCTCTAAACTCCTAGAAAAGTATATCCAACTACAACTCCTTCCACATCTCTTAGATAATCACCTACTAACTCCCACACATGGAGTCAGACCACATCATAGCACTATGACCGCCCTCCTCTCCTTCCTTGAAACTGTAAATAAAGCCCGCGACTCTGGCCAAATTGTTTCTACCCTACTACTCGACCTCTCTAAGGCCTTTGACACACTCTCACAGCCTGCTACTAACTAAACTTTCTAAACTTAACCTATCTCCCTCCTCCTTGAGCTGGTTCTCCAGCTACTTATCTAACAGATCTCAAGCAGTCAAATGGAAAAAGGCCACCTCCTCATTTCTAAATACTCCTACTGGGGTACCCCAGGGCTCTATACTGAGTCCCCTTCTCTTCAATATATTTATAAATGATTTCCGCAACTCTATCCCATTCTCAGACATCATCCAATATGCCGATGATTCTGCTATTATCTGCGCTGCCACCTCTATCCCCACACTCCTAAAACTGACTCAAGATGCTTTTACAACAACTGAGCAATGGATGAAAAGGAATCACCTAGCACTCAATGCCTCTAAAACCAAATTAATGTTATTCACCCCTCTAAGGCAACTTCTTTCAATATAAACACATTCCACATCTCTAGACAAAATAATCTACCCCTGGAACTGGTGTCCGAGACCAAGTTACTTGGGGTCCAAATTGATAACCAGCTCAAATTCAACTCCCACCTACAGTTAAATATCAAGAAAACCCGGTATGCTTTACCGACAAAATCATTACCTTACACCTGCTACCAAAATCACCCTCTACCTCATTTCTTATCCCCTCCCTTCTCTATGGCGCTCCACTCCTAACTAATCTACAGACCTCTCTAAAAACACAACTTTCCTCTTGCTACAACAAAATTGCCAAGTTCGCTACCAACCACAAGTCCTCCACCCACCACTGTTCCTCTCTCCAAAACTAAAATGGCTAGAGCTACCCAGTTATCTCACATATACTCAACTAAATCTTGCATATAAGCTCATTTTCAACCCCTCCCTTTGTCCCTCCCTTTCATCAGCCTTTAAAATGCACCTTCCTGCAAGAGTATTAAGGTCCAACAATCAAAATCTATTAGAAGTATATAAACCAACTAGTCCCCCAGGCAAAAATCTTCTGTCTTATGGCCTTGCATGCCTTTGGAACTCCCTACCACCTTCCATTCGCACCACCCCCAACCATTTTATATTTAAAAGATCTCTTCACTCACATCTAGTATCCCAGTGGGAATGCTCTTGCTCCCACCCACATAACTAACACTTGCAAACTCCATCTTCTTTCTTCCTCTGTTTCCTCCTGCAACTTTCCTAATTACCCACCCTAACTCAAACATATTATTATTCCTACAATAATCAGAAAGAATATACTAGGCCACACTTCCCAAGTATTGCTTCCCTAATACGTTATTGCTTCTCAGTACTTTTGTGCATTGCTTCCTAATATGTTATTATTCCTCAATATTGTCATGAAATGCTTCCAAATATGTTGTTATTTCTCAGTGCTTTTGTGCTAAATTTCCCTTTAGTCTGTATTACCTATTAATTTCATCACTAGATTGTACTCACTCTAGTTGTATTATTTTCAAATTGTTATTTCTTGTATGATTAACTTCTGTGTAATTGTATAATTTGTATATCTATTAATAACCTACTTAGTTTTGGAGCTTTTCTCCGCAGGACTCCATTGAAAATGGGTTCATTTGGCCCAATGGACTATCCTGGCAAACCAACTGCAAATAAAATAAATAAAACTGTCATATGCATTTCAATACCCAAGGCTTATACATTATCTAGTCATGTAAATATTCTCTGCATGGCAACAACGAAAAGGCTTTCAATGCTGGTAATTCTTTAACAATATACTTACTAAAGCTTTACTTGCATCTTACAATATCCGACAAGCTTACTAAAGCTTACTTGCATCTTACAATCTCCGACAAGCTTACCTGATGTTCATTAAACCATGGCTACTTAAACAAACAGAGCAACAGGGCACTGTGACAGCATACAGTTCCAGAATAAGAAGCATAAATCAACAGTACAAAAATCTGATAGAAAACCAGAACATTTTGCAAAATCAAGGACAGATGAAAAGCCACGGTCGTATTTGTGATCTACTTTGGATGGGGGAATACTCTGCACACTTACACTGCATAACTGCTCCTTGCCTTCCATGGACACATCCAGAGCCACTACAATGGGGAGTGGGGTGCAATAAGTATGTCACAATTTGAAATGTCTCTGGCTGACAGTGATGGATCTGACACTCATACCTCTCAACTTCAGAGCAAGAAATCTGGACAAAGCCATACATAGAACTAGAAGTGTGACAAGCCCAAAAATAAGGCCAATTTTAAATATTGCACTTATAACTTAAATAGAACAGGTAGATCTTGCATTAGTACAAGTTTTCTGAAGGGTATGAAATCTGAAACTCAAATGTCTGCCATTATTTTCTAACTTCAATCTTTAATGACTTGCCACTAATTTGCCAGAAAACCACAATTTTATGAAAACGGACCAAAATGTGATGCAAAATACCTGTCAAAAGGGACACCTTTTTAATATTAACAGTTAACTTGAAGCAGCTAACAAAATAAGAGCATCCACATGCATTCCTGAAATAAAGGTAATCTATAAGTGATCATTACAGTTATATATAATTGTAAACCCTCCACATTTTCTTCCAAAATTGCCATTTTGGAGGAGGGATTATTAGGGGAGAGCAACATTTTGAGCCAGAATTGGGGACAATTGAGATGTTTGGATATTCCTAATCTACAAAGTGATTTGCACGTACCTCTCAACCTCTTAATGCAGGAAATCTGAACAAGGCCAAATATATACAAAATACATCTATAAATATTAATATAGTATGATTTTAATACTTATAAAATAAATTGATACCCCATGAAGTTCTTTATATGTTGATAGGTATATTGCGAAACAATCTTATATCTTATATATATATTACATTAGTAATGATGTATTTAAAATTGTTTTAAAAGTAGTTTTATATTTTACAACACATGATAAGCTTCGAGTATTTAATACCTAAATTAATTAAGTGAACAGACTTGAATATCAATTTTTATACATTTAATTATGATATTCATTTTTCGGTATATATTTTATAACATAGTAGTTATAAGAATAGCTCTATGAGGCCATTGATTAGATAAGTGAAGCTGGCAGATTATTTATTGAAAATTTTATATATAGATTTATGTTATATAGAAGCAAATATTAATATATTGAATGAACATAATGAACTTCTAGTGTTTTTAGAACATATTTACAACATTCATTTAGAAATATAAGAAATTTTAATTTCATGAACATATGTCTTTATTGTTACCTTGTTTTTATAACTATGAGACCATAGAATTATATTTTACGTTGTACTCTAGGTACATTAAGGCTTACACATAAAATAATACGCCAATATGGTTTTCTTAAATAAGCTTATGGTTTCTGCACATTATGTAGTTTAAGTTTACAATATATTCAATATATGCAACAAGATAGTTTTGGCGATTGATTCAGTAGAATAAAGAATAAAAATAAAAATAAAAATAGAAATAATATGTAAATAAGTATAAAATCTTTAAGTTATAGCGCACATAGATGAGCATACAAAAGATAAGTAAGCTACTAGGTATTGTGGAAGACTGTTTTTTGAGAACAATACCCATTGTGTTTAATAGTACATGAGAAGAAATATGAATTTATACTTTTGATGTTCCAGAATTCCATTATGCATAGTATATAATGTTAACGAAATATGGACCGGAACTTTAAAAGTAATGACAAACGATTCATTGTTTAAGCGCCAATGAGTACTGACTATGATATTTAACGAAAGTTAAATCTTTAGATAGGACCTTGGGTAGATGCCCATTTATCTAAATATACACCTTTCATATGTTAGTTGAACTTCAGATAAATTGATTCATTATATTGCTATATATATGTACTATGAAAGCTTTTTGTAAATAGAGTAGGAACAAAAACTTGACATAAGATATATGAATTGCATGAGAACGAATAATGAATAAATGAATGAAGAACTATTTACAACATATATTAGAATTTTCATAAAGATGAATAAGTTTTTAACAATATTTTTTAAACAATTTAGGTATAATAGTTAGAATATGAAATGTGACTATTTAAGAACTTTGCTAGGATTTTGAAACAAACTGTTATTGTATTTGCACAGAAGAAATGAGCTACATCTTTAAAGTCCTGTTTGACTTATTGCTTAATAAGCACTTAATTGGTATGATTAAGAATTATCTAAAACTGTATAAAAAGGTCTCAGTGACTTGTGTTAGTAGATCTGATGAAGCGTGCGCTCTAGCACGTGAAAGCGCTTATCTTCTGCAGTTTTATGGAATAAAAGAATTTCTTTGATTATTTTGGACTTCTCGTGGTGTATCCTGACTACTGTTCTACTTACTTGAATTGTTTTACACGTTTTGCAGCAGGATACTTTGGGAGTACCAGCGGTAATTTTTGGATTTATTACTTGATTTCCTGTCAAGAATTTGTGCCGCTGTCTCCACGCTATGGAGAATGTCGAAATAGAACTTGACTACAATCCAGAAGCAAGTATGAATTTACCTACTATAGAGGCATTCCTACCACCTAAGAACAATCCACTACTTACACTTGATTTTGCAGATATTAGTAATGTAAGAATGCCTAGGAATGAACCTGGGGTTAATATGACTGAGTTCTTTGAACTTATTAAAGAACTAGAAAACAATCTATACAAATTACAAAGACTCTCCTGGCAAAGAAAACACCTACAGGCATGCATTCATTTTAAGATTATACCCAGAGGAATGAGAGTTCTTTGTATGCCTACGTACGGCCAAGTATATCCCAACCTATTAAGAAAATGGCAGAACTTGAATCTTGAACTTGGCTACAAATATATAGATTTATTGCTTGAACATTTTGAACCGATTGAGTCAGAACTTCATATGAAGACTGACTCATTATATCAAACACTAACAGAACGGTTCAAAACTGATATTTGTATACAGAAATTGAATGACATCTCGACTCAAATACGTTTATACGGAGAGAAACTTAAAAATATAAAACAACGTAAACTGACTCGTGATGTACAAGATTTTAAATCAGGGAATATCTTTGTATGGCCGAGAACTGCTGGTAATACCGTTCGTAATATTCCGCCTGATACTATCTCAGATGGGGCTACTGAACCGGAAGCTGAAGGAGAGAGTAATTTGAATTTGACGCCACAAACTAACACTGCTCATACGACCAACACTCCGAACCTTTCCTGTTTGGAACATCTCACTGGCAGTGTTGATGCCTTGACTCCGCCACCTAACCAACTGGCCTTACATCAAAATGATGATCCCCAAAGAACAGGAGCTGTGAGACGAACCAACTCTACCGTCACCACACAGATGAATGCTCCTTTTCCAATTCGAACCTACAACATGAACAGAGGGAGATCCTTAAGCAGAGGACCAAGAAAACGGAAGGTATCCAGAGACAGGTACGAACAGCCGAAACTGAAAAGGAATTGGAATTGACTTTGGTTCACAATTTTTCTATGTATACTTTATCGACATCTGACATTTCACTTCTGAACAAAGGGCTTAATTTTGTGCCTTCGCAAAACAGTAAGTTATCAGAGACTATAGCGGACTTAAGGCTATTTGCCAGAAGAATAGCTATTAAACTATTCTTTAACAATACAGATAATGAATATGTTAATAATAATGTAAACATATTTAAGCGCAATAGTACTTTTAGCCCTGCCTTACCACCGACTGTAGAAAGTTTTGTTAGAATATGTGAGAAGGAGATTTATGCACTGTATGCTAGTAGAAGCATTAAGAATAGATACTTTAATCTTAACAGAGATGAATGTATGTCTTTGATGAAGTTAAAGAACAACACTGACATAGCAATACTACCCGCAGATAAAGGGGGAGGGGTAGTACTGTTAGATAGAATGATATACATAGAAACTGTTGAGAACATGCTCAAAACTGATAATACGTATAAGGTTCTCACCAGGAATGAAGTGTTAAAAACAATAAATGAAGTTAAAGACAACATGTACGATCTTTTGATGTGCCGCCAAATTAGTAAGGAAATATATGATTATTTTTATGTTGAAGAACCACTAGTCCCGATATTGAAATGTCTCCCTAAAATACATAAAGAAATGTTACCGATACCCATGAGGCCGATAGTAGCAGGGAGACATTGGGTAACTTATTACATCTCTGTGTTTATAGAAAAGATATTGAGACCACAGGTAGACAAAGTCAGGACTATATTGAAAGATACACAACAACTTCTAAATGACTTAGAGACAATAGATCTTAAACATCCATATAATCAAGACTTAATATTAGTCACATTAGATGTATGTAATCTGTTTATGTGTATTCCTAATGAGTACGGCCTTCAAGCCATCAGGGAAGTGATGACAAAAGACAGTAATTTTTCTACTGATAGACAGACCCTTGTAGCATAACTTCTTGACATGATACTACATAATAATATTTTCTTATTTAACCATTTATATTACCTACAGACATGGGGAGTCGCCATGGGGACACCATGCGCGAACTCCTATGCGAATCTGGTTTTATATCACTGGGAACAAGAACATCTGTTCCACTGTGAATGGATGGATAAGATAGTAATCTACAGGCAGTTTGTAGATGACATCCTACTCATTTGGAGTGGGACTAGTGAAGAATTACATGAGTTTGTGGATTATCTACAGAATACTACAGAGTTTCTTAAGTTTACATATGAATTTTCAAAAGAAAATGTGAACTATCTAGATTTGATTATATCTCTAGATACAGAGAAACAGATTAACACCAGATTATTTAGGAAAAAGTGCTGGAAGAACACTATGTTAGAATATAGCAGCATGCATCCTAGGTATGTTTTTTCTGGGATAATAAGAGGACAGTACTCTAGAATTCTGAGAATATGTAAAGATTTACAAGTTCTATATGAAGAAGCTATTGTGTTAGAGAAAATTTTTATAGAGAGAGGATATAATGCAACTTTAGTTAGAAATATTAGAAAAGAACTACTGTCTTCCACAGGACATGAAATGTCATCTCCTGATAAATCTACAGGAAATGAAGTTGTTAGAAACCATACACCAAAGAAGAACAAATTAGTAGCTACTAATTGGAAAGCCCCAGAGAGAACAGTTAGTTATATCATGAAATATACAAACGATAATGCAGAAATAAGAAAAATCATAAGAAGACATTGGAATATACTAAGCCTAACTGAAGAGGTCCACACATTAGTGGGGAATAGACCTATATTTGTTTTCCAGACTTGTGATAATCTGAAAGAGATATTCTCGAGAAATTTGCATTATGACCACAATAATAGGGGTAACAACATAAAGAAAATAGGAACATTTCCATGTTTGAGATGCAAGATGTGTCAATACATCACTACTGTTCAGAATTATACACATCCAAATGGCTACTTTAAATTTGCTCCAAGGTTATACACAGATTGTAACACTAAGAACCTAATTTATATGGCCAACTGCACACAATGTACAGCATTTTATATAGGACTTACGAAAAGAAAATTAAAAGAACGAGTGTACAATCATGAGTATGATATAAGAAAACAAAATGAATTAAATGCACTGGCCAAGCATGTAAAAGAGTTTCAAATCATGAATTCAAGTTTAGGGTCTTGCAAACATTAAAAGAAAACACAAGAATGGGTGACATGAATAACCATTTACATAAACTAGAACTAGAGTGGATTCTCAGAACAGGAGCACACAGGGAACCAGGTATCAATAATTACTTATCATTAAAACCAATTTTGAAATAACAATGTAGTTCATTAGTAGTGTAACATACTTGTTTTATGAAATACTTATTATAGAGTAATATCTTCAGATAGTATAAAGTATTGTATTAACAATAATTTTTATTTAATTTTTTCAAACATTATTTATATGCATATTTAATAGATTAAGGTAAATAAATATGTAATTTTAATTTAATTTGATTTAATAGAACACTAGCAATCTTGATGTCACACATTTAGGCATAATTGACTTTAATCTAATTATAATACATTAAATGGAGTTTAGATTTTAAAAATTTTTAAAAAATACATCTATAAATATTAATATAGTATGATTTTAATACTTATAAAATAAATTGATACCCCATGAAGTTCTTTATATGTTGATAGGTATATTGCGAAACAATCTTATATCTTATATATATATATATATATATATATATTACATTAGTAATGATGTATTTAAAATTGTTTTAAAAGTAGTTTTATATTTTACAACACATGATAAGCTTCGAGTATTTAATACCTAAATTAATTAAGTGAACAGACTTGAATATCAATTTTTATACATTTAATTATGATATTCATTTTTCGGTATATATTTTATAACATAGTAGTTATAAGAATAGCTCTATGAGGCCATTGATTAGATAAGTGAAGCTGGCAGATTATTTATTGAAAATTTTATATATAGATTTATGTTATATAGAAGCAAATATTAATATATTGAATGAACATAATGAACTTCTAGCGTTTTTAGAACATATTTACAACATTCATTTAGAAATATAAGAAATTTTAATTTCATGAACATATGTCTTTATTGTTACCTTGTTTTTATAACTATGAGACCATAGAATTATATTTTACGTTGTACTCTAGGTACATTAAGGCTTACACATAAAATAATACGCCAATATGGTTTTCTTAAATAAGCTTATGGTTTCTGCACATTATGTAGTTTAAGTTTACAATATATTTAATATATGCAACAAGATAGTTTTGGCGATTGATTCAGTAGAATAAAGAATAAAAATAAAAATAAAAATAGAAATAATATGTAAATAAGTATAAAATTTTTAAGTTATAGCGCACATAGATGAGCATACAAAAGATAAGTAAGCTACTAGGTATTGTGGAAGACTGTTTTTTGAGAACAATACCCATTGTGTTTAATAGTACATGAGAAGAAATATGAATTTATACTTTTGATGTTCCAGAATTCCATTATGCATAGTATATAATGTTAACGAAATATGGACCGGAACTTTAAAAGTAATGACAAACGATTCATTGTTTAAGCGCCAATGAGTACTGACTATGATATTTAACTAAAGTTAAATCTTTAGATAGGACCTTGGGTAGATGCCCATTTATCTAAATATACACCTTTCATATGTTAGTTGAACTTCAGATAAATTGATTCATTATATTGCTATATATATGTACTATGAAAGCTTTTTGTAAATAGAGTAGGAACAAAAACTTGACATAAGATATATGAATTGCATGAGAACGAATAATGAATAAATGAATGAAGAACTATTTACAACATATATTAGAATTTTCATAAAGATGAATAAGTTTTTAACAATATTTTTAAACAATTTAGGTATAATAGTTAGAATATGAAATGTGACTATTTAAGAACTTTGCTAGGATTTTGAAACAAACTGTTATTGTATTTGCACAGAAGAAATGAGCTACATCTTTAAAGTCCTGTTTGACTTATTGCTTAATAAGCACTTAATTGGTATGATTAAGAATTATCTAAAACTGTATAAAAAGGTCTCAGTGACTTGTGTTAGTAGATCTGATGAAGCGTGCGCTCTAGCACGTGAAAGCGCTTATCTTCTGCAGTTTTATGGAATAAAAGAATTTCTTTGATTATTTTGGACTTCTCGTGGTGTATCCTGACTACTGTTCTACTTACTTGAATGATTAACTTCTGTGTAATTGTATAATTTGTATATCTATTAATAACCTACTTAGTTTTGGAGCTTTTCTCCGCAGGACTCCATTGAAAATGGGTTCATTTGGCCCAATGGACTATCCTGGCAAACCAACTGCAAATAAAATAAATAAAACTGTCATATGCATTTCAATACCCAAGGCTTATACATTATCTAGTCATGTAAATATTCTCTGCATGGCAACAACGAAAAGGCTTTCAATGCTGGTAATTCTTTAACAATATACTTACTAAAGCTTTACTTGCATCTTACAATATCCGACAAGCTTACTAAAGCTTACTTGCATCTTACAATCTCCGACAAGCTTACCTGATGTTCATTAAACCATGGCTACTTAAACAAACAGAGCAACAGGGCACTGTGACAGCATACAGTTCCAGAATAAGAAGCATAAATCAACAGTACAAAAATCTGATAGAAAACCAGAACATTTTGCAAAATCAAGGACAGATGAAAAGCCACGGTCGTATTTGTGATCTACTTTGGATGGGGGAATACTCTGCACACTTACACTGCATAACTGCTCCTTGCCTTCCATGGACACATCCAGAGCCACTACAATGGGGAGTGGGGTGCAATAAGTATGTCACAATTTGAAATGTCTCTGGCTGACAGTGATGGATCTGACACTCATACCTCTCAACTTCAGAGCAAGAAATCTGGACAAAGCCATACATAGAACTAGAAGTGTGACAAGCCCAAAAATAAGGCCAATTCTTAAATATTGCTCTTATAACTTAAATAGAACAGGTAGATCTTGCATTAGTACAAGTTTTCTGAAGGGTATGAAATCTGAAACTCAAATGTCTGCCATTATTTTCTAACTTCAATCTTTAATGACTTGCCACTAATTTGCCAGAAAACCACAATTTTATGAAAACGGACCAAAATGTGATGCAAAATACCTGTCAAAAAGGGACACCTTTTAATATTAACAGTTAACTTGAAGCAGCTAACAAAATAAGAGCATCCACATGCATTTCTGAAATAAAGGTAATCTATAAGTGATCATTACAGTTATATATAATTGTAAACCCTCCACATTTTCTTCCAAAATTGCCATTTTGGAGGAGGGATTATTAGGGAGAGCAACATTTTGAGCCAGAATTGGGGACAATTGAGATGTTTGGATATTCCTAATCTACAAAGTGATTTGCACGTACCTCTCAACCTCTTAATGCAGGAAATCTGAACAAGGCCAAATATATTGGGGAACATACAAACACTACTAAAAATTGCTCTTGTATAAACGTAAAGACAGTCTTGCATTAGCATGCATTTTTCTGAAGGTTATGACATCTGAAACTCAATGTCTGTCATTTAATGGCTTCATTCCTAAATGATTTGCTAGAAAATCACAAATTTGAGAACAAACCAAAATAAGCAGCAAATATCTATTCATTCTGCAAAGATATGGACAACTGAGAGGTATAGTTCAACCGGGGCTGTCTGAGCTTGCTACCCCCCCCTCACAAAATCATGGTCAAATGGAGCCTCCCCCCTGCAGCCATTCCAATGTCCCATTCCTTGGTTATTTTGCCCCATTTATCATAAACACTAATGTGCATACTGCTTTACTTCTGCGATGATTTAGGATTTCATTTGAAAGTTTTATTTTGCATTTTACAGCACAAACCCTAATACATATCTGTTAAAGCAATGCAGTCTCACAATGAAAATAGGCCAACATTAAAACTTCTCTGCTCTTGAAACTCGCATGCATTGAAACAGCACTGAAACCCACTTTCAGAGAAAATACATTTTGCCAATGGCAAATATTAACTCTGGGCTGTCTACAAAATCATAGGCCCCTCGAACATAACATACACGTGCTCTTTGACACACCTTCCTGACTGTATTACATTATATTCCTTGTACAATACAGTACAGTTGTTAGAGGGCATTTTAAATTTATTGTTTTGAACATTTTTCCAGTAAACAATGAAACAAAAAGCATCCACTAATGACAAAACTGCCCAATTCAGAACATTTCCATCATAAAAAGTCTACTCAAGTCCACCAGTATCAGTAAAAAATATACACAATCTCTGAAGTAGTAAACTCCACATTGAAAAAATGTGTAACTAATAAAGAGGTTGCTGCTAGCAAACACTTTATATGTCATTGTTTAATCTACAAATAAAGTGCCTGTTACTCTTGAAGAATAAATTGCTTTTGTTGCATGCAATAAAAAAATGAAAAGCTAGTAATACCGCAATAGGGAATGGATAGCAAACTGTTAACAGGTTCATAGTTACTAGGTATCTTTGCCAAAAAGACTGCAGCATCCACCCCTTTACAACACAATACAGCATCAGCAATGCATTTACCTACTGTGGGAGTAGAATCCACAGCCTTCAGCATCTAAAGCAAGTACACTATCTGTTGTGCTATTAACAATTCATGCAGACTAAACACAAGCAGCACTAAACTTTTGCTCCCCTGCAGCTCTCAGCTCCTTGTAAAATCTACTCGACACTCAGCTGTATCTCTGAACTTTTCAGCACAAGAAATCTGGAAAAAGCCAAAATTTATTGGGGGACAAAAGGCCAAATCCAGGGACACATTTTAAACATTGCTTGTATAATGTTTGAAAGTTGCTAGAATAAAATGCTGCGTTACCACCATACATTTCACTGCCACATCTTGAACCCAGGGGACCCCGTGCAAAACAGTCAGAGCAACATACCACTACGCCAAATCAACTGTTTTGTGAAAGAGGAAGACTGAAACTTAAATAGCTACCATTTAGTGAATTCAGTTCTCACCATAGCACAGCTGTCAGCCTCTTAGCACAAAAGACCTGAACAAAGCCAATAATGGGTGACTACTACAACCACCAAACATTCATTGAATTCAGTTCTCACCATAGCTCTCAACCTCTTAGCAAATAACACCCGGACAAAGCCAGTAATGGGAGAATATAGCCCCCAAACATATTCAGTGAAATCAGTTCTTACCATAGCTCTCAACATTAGCAAAAAACCTGGATGAAGCCAATAAATACCTGAACAAAGCCAATACTGGGTGAATACAGCCCTCAAACATATTCAGTGAATTCAGTTCTTACCATAACTCTCAACCCTAGCACAAAACCTGGATGAAGCCAATAATGGGGGGAATACAGTCCCAAACACTACCTAAACCAAGCCAATACTGGGTGAATACAGCCCCCAAACATATTCAGTGAATTCAGTTCTTACCATAACTCTCAACCCTAGCACAAAACCTGGACGAAGCCAATAATGGGGGGGGGGTACAGTCCCAAACACAGGGATACATTTCAAATATCCATCTTGTACACTTAGAAAATTGCTAGAATAAAAGCTTTTGTTACCATGCACTTTCTGAAAAATATGAAGTCTGACAAGTGTGTCCATTTTTTTTTAACTTTTGTTAACCAGGAACGTCTGACTTTGAAAAAAAAAAAAAAAAAAAGCTAAGTTTTAGCAGAGGCCCAGGGAGAAACACTCCAGACAGCCAAGAATAAAACCAGAGAACATGTAGCTGTCAGGCAACAAGGACACAAATGCAGAAACCACAGATTTTATGAGGAACAGAAAAAGTATGAGGGAAAATCCTGCAACATTTTTACAAATGGTGGTGGGTAGGGAATTCAGGCTCTTGCCACTTGGGCCCAAGGTACAGAGTTCAAGCCTTATTCACTACCCACCACCATGTACACCTGGGGCATTTTACACACACACACACACACACACACACACACACACACACACACACACACACCTCTCTACCTGAAAGTGCCCCATCTTCCTTCCGTTCGTTTCAGCTCCCGCTTGCTAAGTGTCCGGTCCCGCTCCCATCTTCCGTTTGTTTCAGGTCCCGCCTGTGTGAGTTCCTGCTCACAAACCTCTAACTGACAGCGATGATGTCAGCACGCCTGCGACTGGACTATTTGGACTTCTTTCTTCTTAAAGGAGAATGTACGTAAAAAAAAAACCTTTTTTTGTAATTCTCTAGCCGTAGCCGATTCCAGGGGGGTGCAAGTGCACCCCCTTGCACCTGCCTGTGGGCGCCCTTGGTTATAAGATTATTTATGTTTGTCAATCAGATGAATTAAATGAGTTATAGTAAAGTATATGTTTGGAACACAAATTTTTAACACAGATTATTATGCTGCTGTTAAGTAGATTTTCAAAAACATTTAAATAAATGTTTCATTTTTATGCCTTCTAAAATAAGACATTTACTTACTACAAGAAACTACATCATTTAAACTCATTATAACTGACATATTTTATGAACAGAGTATTTTTCCTGAATCTGTGGTGTGTCAGTGTGATAACCTTGTCAATGTTTATACTAACTGCTTTCAGTTTCTCTGTGAGAATTCTGTGATTTGAAGATTCTGAGGTAACTCAAGGACATTGTGCATAAGACAGCCCACATCCCAGATTGTCTCTCTTAACATTTTGGCGGAAACGATTAAAACTAGTGACAAACATTCATTTAGCAGTGTAAATGCATCTAAACATGACAGAACCTCCACAATGTATTCCACAGATCATCACAGCCTCTATGCAAGTGAAATTAAACTCAAAATTAACAACAAGCAATAAAACTCAGCATTCTTCTCCCAACTCAATTTTCATACAAATCCTATTATTCACTGTGCCCACACAGTCTAAAGCATTTCTATATATTAATAAAGAAAAGAAAAGCAGGGTAGAAAATAAAAGGGAGTGAGGCAGAAATAAAAAAATGTAAGAGAAAGCTGTAAGAAGTATATGCAATGGAATGTTACTTACTGTTTATATTAATAGAGTTAAAAATAAAACATATTATTTACTCTTATTTAGTTCTGATTATTATTAGTTAAAGCATGACAGATTATTTACAAACAAGCATAAGCAGTATAATCAAGAAAGTATAATTAGAAATAGCATTTGAAGAACTTATAAACTTTTACAAGAAATAAATATGTTATTATTCTATTAATGATATTTTCATTACTGTTCTCTCCCTGCCCTCCCCACCCTTTACCCACTACATAATCTAAATAGAATGTCATTGTTTAAACAAAGAAAATAATAAAAGAAGAAGGAAAAAAAGGTAAAGATAAAAAAATGTATCAAATTACTAACCTTACTTTTTCAGAAAGAAAAACAAATCGAGTCACAGCCTGCCATTAAATCCTCAGGCATTTTGACTGGTTATGAAACAAAACATTTCTTTGCACATAGAGAATAACTTTGATTAAATCTTTTCCAAAATATTTGTGGCTTTCTGGAAATGCAGGAACTATATTCAAAAGATTAATAATGAACTAAAATGATGAGAGAGAAAAAAACATATAACAAATCATTTGTTTTTAGTCTCTTCTTCTTCTCTGAAGTCTTCCAGGAAGCTTCAGTTGCCAATCTCTTTAATGAAGAACTAGCCCATTCCATTTCTTCTATTTTATCCAAAATCCTTTTTTCTTTGACAAACAGTAAAGCAGAGTCTAAATCATCAAGACCTTAGGACCATCAGGAAGGAAGATTTTAAGCTTGGCAGGAAACAGAAGGTATGTTTTAAACTGTGCTTTTTTAAGCTCCCTTATTAGTGGCAGAAAAACTTTTCTTTTAGCAATTACCATGGAAGAATATTCATTGTCAAAACGCACAGTTGTCTCATTAAACTTAACAGGAGCTTTAGCCCAAGCAGATTTAAGAACCATCTCTTTATCAAAGATGATAGAAATCTAACTATAACTGATCTAGGATAGTTTTTGTTAGAGTTAGTATTAGCTATAGATCTATGTGCTCTTCGATACCAAAAGAGAATGCTTCTGGTAAATCTAAAGTTTTAGGGAGCCATGTTGTTAAAAAAGAAGTAATATTGTTACCTTCAATATTTTCTGGCAGTCCAAAAATCCTAATGTTATTGAGCCTAGATCTATTTTCCAGGTCATCCAGCTTTGTTTGTAAATGTGTATTTTGTTTCAGCAGAAACTCAATGTTGATTTCCTGTTCTTGTATTTTATTTTCCATGTCATTCACAGCTTCTTCTATGCCTGTCATCTGGATCTTCTGTTGTTGCAGGTCCATATGTAACAAGTCTATTTGTTTTGTAGTTTTTCTATGAAAGTGTCTATTTTAGTATCCATTTTATCCATCTTAGCAGTAAGTTGCTGGACTATAATTATCAGAGACTGAAGTTCTTTCTTGATGCTGGAGTCTTGAGAATTTGTCTTACTGGAACTCATTTCAGACTGATAAACTGACAGGAAAATTTCCAAAGTAATTTCTGACAGGAATATTATTAAGATTTCCTTTCTTTTTTAGATATAGTTCAAGAACTATATAAAACAAACATATTTAGAAAGAAAATTACTTCAAGAATTAATTTTTTAAGTAATTAATTCCTGTCAATGTAATGAAATTGGTGGAGCTGAAGAAATCTGCTGCTATCCTGTGTTCATCCTTGGCCACGCCCCCCGGTTAAGTTGTCTCTTGAGTGATACTTAAATACACAGTGAATTTCTGGGCCTTTGTCTTTTCTAAAAATATTTCAAACCTGCATAAACAAAAGCACTGCTGGTGATTCCCTACTAGGTGAGAAAAGCAAACTTATACTTTTTGTCTGTGACTTCCTGACAGAGTTGCTTTCTGTTTTACCTGCTACATTTTGTTTTCTGTGTAAGAAATCTGCTTGGCCTGGTGTTTTTGTTCCATGTGAGAGGCAGACAATTAAATGATCTAGGCTGCACATTTCACATGTTTTCTTCAGTGGTTAAATCATCTCTTGAGTGATACTTAAATGCACAGTGAATTTCTGGGCCTTTGTCTTTTCTAAAAAGATTTCAAGCCTGTATAAACTAAAGCACTGCTGGTAATTCCCTGTTTGTTTTTCCCACCCAGGCTTTGTTGATCTGCCTTTTGAACTGGTGATTTTAAGCTGCCAACCCCTACTGTAAATTGAACTTAATACACTCTCCCCTTTCAACACTGCTGTTGATATCTTGAATTATTTATTTGCCGTTCCTTGTGCTTATATTGAAAAAGTGCATTTTGCCTCATCATTGTCTGTTCTACTGATTTATTTGCTCTGAATTCATTATCTAGCTAGCTGTTGGATACAGTAGTATATTTTTACACTCCAGCAAGCACTTGTTTTCACATCAGAAGGTCAGTGGATTTTCCATCTAGTTCACTGGGAGGTAGCCTGGTCCGTTTAGGTTGGAGAAGCTCTTAAGATTTCTGCATGTCGTTTTATTGGTTTGAGGGCTTATTAATCAGCTTATCTTGTTTTTAGTGCATTTATAAATTCTGTAGAATTGAGTGGCTCTTGGCTCATTTATACAAAGCAAAGTACCTTTATTGAATAATCACTCATTTGTAAGCTGTTTAAAGTACATTGCTTGCTCCTTATTTTACATTTGTTTGTGGTAGCATTCCAGATCTTTAAAGTTTGTTTGTGGTAGCATTTCACTGCAGATACTACTTTAATTTGCTTTACAGTAGGAGGACTGGGATTATTCATCTAATGGCAATAGGTGCTTACCCGGTCTTCCTGAGCTGGAAAGCACATAAAAGGGATCTAAGCATTTTTCCCACTTATCTTATATACTGTGACTGTACTTTAGCAGTTTCCAAAAATTGTACTGTCTGCTGCTGCTTTAAGTAGTTAATTGCATTGTTTTACATTGAATCTGTTAGTTGTAGGACTGTTGCAAGTAGTTTGTGTGGTCTCATTACAGTTACACTTGGGCTCCAAACCAGCTTTTCTGTATTAAGAAGGTGCTTTTCTGCACCATTGTGGCAGCTGTGTGCTGATCTCACTCGTACGAGTTGGAAATTGCTGGTGGGAAGCTTATTGTGTCCCTTTCTGATTAGTAGTTAGCTTAAAACTTGTTTCTCTTTGCTCATATTTAAGCCTCACATTTGTGCAGTGCTGCTCTTTGCACAGAGGCAGTTAACAGTGCCCTTTAAGAATGTAAAAGCCTAGAAGCTCAGTTTCCTAAAAAGCTGTCAATAAAACCCTACCAAGCTTTTATGCTGCTCTAGGAGCAACTCACTTGCACACTGAGAGCTTTGCCTTATTGATCATCCTTAGCCTAAACAAAGTATAGGTCCCTCTTGCAGTCTCGGCAATACAACCACAGTCCTGTCAAATTAACCCATTCCCTTTCCTAATAAAACATACAGTAAGACCCTGCTATTATGGATAGATAATTTCCATTCATCGTTCTGGCCAGCCTGATAGACATGGGCATCCTAAGGCAATGCAGCAATTGCCTTGTGTACTGACAAGCACTTACTCCTGAAACAAACAAATATTTTATGTGAGAGATGTAGTTACTCTATAAAATTGGAGGCAAGACTCTCACATAAGGACAAATCAAATGCAAACAGGTTGTCACCACGCACACACTTCCCACATGAAATAAGGACATGACACATAAACCCACATATGTGGAGGTACTCACTAGTAACTTACGAAAAGATCAGAGGCCTCCCAAATGGAAACTACTCGAACACATAACGATGCAAAAAACAACCACAACACATAATAATACACACACACATACACACACACACACACACACACACACACACACACACACAAACACACACACCAGTGTCTCAAGAAATAACACCACAAAACATAATGTATTGGTCATAGGTGACTCCATTTTGAGACACGTGGATGTTCACCTCAACAGGCTAGATAAGGAGAGGGTTACAGTTAGCTTCCTCTCATGTGCCAGGATCCGTCAAGTCACTCAAGCACTCAAGTGCCTTAAGCACAAGTACGGGTATGACTCTGTCATAGTCCATGTGGGGGTGAATGACTTGAGATGTACCTCATTGGACTATAGCAAGAGAGGCATGACTGAGCTCTAGGATTATGTGTCACAGACAGGTATACTCCTAGCCTTAAGCAGCATTCTACCTTCTGAAAGGATGATGCTAGAATCATCATCTTCTTTCAACCTATCCTGGTTAGGAGTCATCACAGTTGAACAATTGTCCACAGAACAATTGGCAGTGGAGTTTTACAGTGTCAAGTTGCCAGCACGGGGCCCAGCCTTCCACAAAAGGCACACACATGCACACACTCACACCTAAGGCCAATTTAGTGTGTCCAATCCACCTACAGCATGCCTTTGGGATGTGGGAGGAAACCAGAGCAGCCAGAGAAAACTCACGTGCCACAGGGAGAACATGCAGACTCTGCACAGAAGGTACCCCAGCTGAGAATCGAATTGGAGAACCTTTCGCTGTGAGGCAGGAACAAGGATGATGCCAGAGTATAAACAAAATTGCCTTTAACAGTTGGCTCAATTGGCTTAACTTCTGCTATCATTCTAAAGGGATCTACTATCTGTCACCCTAGGAAGACATGGTAGACAAGCCATGCTGCTTTGACAGAGATGGTCTGCACCTGTCTCATCTAGGCTTTTGGATACTGTCAAAGGCACCCCTATTATGCCTTTTTTAGGCAGTGTTAAAATAACCAACCTCCTAACATAACAAAATCCTCTCTAGATAAACTCAAGGTACTGCTGCTTAATGGTAGGAGTCTAAACAAGAAATTGCACTCCCTGAAGGCACTCTTTACTTTGGAAGATTCTAACGTCTGTGCAGTCACCAAGACATGGTTCAAAGGTATGGAAAGCATCCCGACCATGCAGGACTACAATGCCTTTCATACATTCAGACCACAAACTGGTGCACCTATAGACTGGTCAAACAGTATGACTGTCTTGAGCTACTCCAAGTCCAATTAACTATAGGCAAAGCCCCCTACCATATCACAGCTAACTATAGGTCTCTCACCATGAAACAGGAAAAACATACTACATACCTTGACTTACTGGAGTCAATTGCCATAGAGCCCAGCAACTTACTCATATGTGATTTTAATTATCCTACCATCTACCGGGAAACATACACAACCACAGACATGCTAGCTCAGAGGTTCTTTGACTTTGTCAATGCAAATGCTCTAAAACAGTTAGTCCGCACAGTCACAAGAGGCTCAAATGTCCTGGACATAGCACTCACTAACATGGGAGAGCATTGCATCCCACCCTGTGTGATGTCCTTCCCGGTAAAACTGGACCATAAATCGGTCTTGGTTGGTGTAATTAGAAGACCAGATACTCCATCAAGCTCAAAAATGCTTAAAAAAGTTTCAGAGACAAATTACTTCCTATTAAATGATGGCATAAGATGTTTCAAACCCCCTCGAACATAGATAACACAGACTCCTATGCAGAGGTGTACACCAATGCCCTGTATAACCACTTAAGCAGTTGTATAGAATCAGCTGCATGCGGCTGGATTAAAACCAGGTCTTGACAAAAAAAAAAAACAAGCCACCCTGGTGGACTCCTAGTATAAACAGGCTATTCAACAAGAGAAAGAAACCAATGTCCAAGAACAAAGGGACTTGGCTCAGCAGAGGAAAGAATCCTTCTCTAGCTTAAACAAACAAGTTAGAGATGTTGCCAAGTACTCAAAAGCTAATTAAAAAGTAAAAAATAGCCTCCCTAGCTAAGGATAATCACAAGATATTATTTATCTATGTTTGAAATCTAAAAGGGAATACCCATATATGTGCTGAGCTGGTTGTAGATGGCACCACCTACACTCAAACATAATAGTCAACCTGCTAGCTGACAGATTTGGAGCAAACTTCACCCCCCTGTCCTCTGCAGTCATTCCCCAAGGTATACCTGCCACCATTCCTCAGCCTATTATCTCAAGAGAGCAGGTCATCTCATTGCTCTCCAAAGCCAAAAACATGGCATCAATGGGACCAGACAGCATCCCAGGTTCCTTTTCAAACAACTTAAAACATAACCTAGCAGACCCACCTGGATCCCTGTTTAACCACAGCCTGAAGACTAGCTATGTTCCTGTGGAATGGAAGACAGCAACAGTAATCCCTCAAAAGGGGTCCTTCAACCAAATCTGGGAATTATAGGCCAGTAAGCATGACTAGCCTCATCTGCAAGGCTATGAAAAGAATCATTATGGACCTTATTAACAAGGGCATAGGTAATCTCCAAACTCTGGACCCAACCCAGTTCAGATTTGATAAAGGCAGATCATGCCTTTTAAACATGGCTGACTTCTTTGAGAAAGTCACCAAGGCCCTGGATGAGGGAAACAGAGTGCATACCACCTATCTTGACTTAGCCAAAGCATTTTACACAATCCCCAAGTCAGGTATTACAGAGAAACTTTCCCAATTGGCAATTAACCTCTGCATTACCAGATGGGTAGCCAACTGGCTCACTGACAGAACAAATACTGTCAAAGTAGGTGACTTCACCTCTAGCAAAAGAGAAAAAGCAGGTTGTTACCACAGAGTTCTGTGCTGGGCCCCCTACTGTTCAGAATTCATTTCTTAGAAGTAAAGGCAAACTTGGATGGCCTGTGACTGACCAGCTTTGCTGGTGATTGCAAATTGGGAGCAATCATTCAGTACTCCAAAGATGTTAATATGCTGCAGGCAGTGTTGACACAGACAAATGAGTTGAGCCAAAGCCACGGATTAAAGCTACATTTATTTATTTGTTTATTTATTTATTTAACATTTGTTTACCGGAAAACTTTGACTTGGAACAAAGCCAATTTTCAGCGGAGGCCAGGGAGAAATGCAGAAAAAAAGCTTCATTATTCCCTTTGGGAAAGCTGACATCTCTGCTAATTACATTATAGACAGCAACCCCCCCCCCCCAAGAGTAGACCCAGTGGTACATGATCTGGGTACTCAGTTTGATAGCAATCTGAACTTTGGCCATCACATATCCACAGTAGTAAGGAAATCCTTCTATGTGGCAATCTTATAAGTAAAGGCATCACATCTAGATCTAAGGATGTTATAATTCCATTAGACCAAAAAGGCAGGTGAAATGGAGGCAAAAATACCTCTAGGAAAAACTTGCACTCCACCAAAAATATCCTAGGATCCGACAACAAAAACATTTCCTAGTACTCCACCAAAAGGACCCTATGACCCGACTACAAAAACAAAGTCTATACCACAAAACAACTGGGAATCAGTTAAAACCACAGGATTTATTCACCTTAATATTCATTTGAACAGCACATTTAAGCACAAAAAGTTCAAATTCAGCACGCTTTTCATCCCAAACCAACTTGAAGTAGGACTTCATTGGAAAGAATCAGAGCAATTTTGAACACATTCTTAAGTACTAAAGCTTTGCTTACATCATAATTGATTAGTTAATCAAACAAACACAATAGCTAAAAATACAACAAAATTTATCAAGGTAAACCAATGCACAAATAAAAAATGTACATATAAAAGATGTAAGTGCAGTATATTCTGCTGCTGTTCTCCATTCCATAGGCATAAAGCCTGTGGTTAGGCTATGATTGAAAAGGGTACTTAATAGTGATGCTAGTTCATGTTTTAGCCAGTTTAGAAGACAACCTGGGATGCTGTCTGGTCCCATAGAGGCTGTGTTTTTTTGTTTTGGACAAGACTTTGAGGACCTGCTCTTCAGATGTGTATGGTCAGGGAGAAGTTTAGGGGAAGGTTTGTGATAAGTTAGAAGGGGATAAGGGGATGAGGATAATTTCTTTTGTATCTTCAATAGTCCACTCTATCATGTTTATGGCTCTTTTTTAGCCCATCAGTTTTTGTGGACTACCTCTTCCTTCCCTCACACCTGGGCTTACTACTCTGTAGGAAAGTTTCCACATCTTGAGTATTCTACACTGTCATTTTTTTCAGTCCTCACACCTGTGCGCCTACCAGGAATGGTTACATTTTTATCCTGGGGCTTGTGCATCCGGTTGTCTGTTTTATTTTTTAACCTACTTCTGTCTATGATATATGCTGTATAAAGTACAGTCTTTATATCAGTGTCATCTTCATGAGATTTTGTAAAAACAGGGTCCACCTCATGAAGATTCAGGATGAACTCAGTTCCAGCAATACTTCTCTCTTTTGCTTGCTGATTTTATCATCTCTCCATTCGGACCCTCTTGCCATCTCTGCATAAGGCATCCAAAGATTTAAAAAATGATATAGCATCTTGCTGGCTGATACCTGCAGTATCAGGATAGTATTCCCAGCTGGTGTCTGGAATATCCTGTGACCAGGATTGTCCTGGTCATTATTATTCATGTCTGAAGGGTATCAGTTGACCCCAACACCATATACCTCAATTCCACTGTACAACTTGTACCAAATATCCAGTATTCATGCTTCCATTCAAAACTATTAATTTGGTCCTGCCTGGAGAGTAATGTTTACAAAGCCTGCTGCCTAATGAACTGCATAGAGTAGAGGCAGCGCATGGCCAGGCCTGCAACAGGTATGGCTGCACTTGTTATAATCATGTTGGATATGATACATGGTGTACTATGCAGGTTGCATTTGGAATATCTGCAGTTTTGTGTATGTATTGCTTCTCCTCTGAGATACTCTTTCATGTTCATGAGTACATGCATACTTCATGAATCATCTAATGTGCAGTGTGTCACCTTGGGTCAATTTTATTTTCACAGCCTTACATTTACAAAATTGGTACCACATCAAGCAGCTGATGCTCCAAATACAAACAACAAGTACATCAATGAAGTGTCTTTTTCATATCTGGACCGTTTCTCCCCGGGCAGCCGCTGAAAATAGGCTCTGTCCTAGTCGGACTTTCCCGGTCAACAAATGTTAAATAAAATATCTAGCTAGTTGTAAACCATTCCCTTCAGTCCTTAACATTATTTTATATCCTTCTGGTAAGTTGCTGATTAGGTTAATTTGCATATACATAGTGTTTGCAGTCCATGACAGTGTACTGCACACTGCAGACCTGTCACTTTGATGAGTTTGTGAACTGCATTTTGCTTTGGTATAGGATTTCAATCACGCATTATTTATGCACATTGAGCAAAGTGCTAATGAATACTGCCCATTATCTTTTGTAACTGGTCATCTTTGGTTTCATTTCCATTTATGCTGAGAGCCTTTCACTCTTCTGATGCCATTTGAGGTAGCCTGATAAATGTACTAGGGATCTCTTGAAGTATTATTTTTATTCACAAACATCACAGATAGCATGTTATAAATTAAGCAAGCACCTTGGGTTTCAAACCAGAAAGTCCATAATCTGTAACATTTCTGATATACCCTATCAGAACCAGCATGTTTTTTTTTAGATAACCACATTGTATAATTTAGTGGTAGATATATTAGTGTTATCTTTCCTAATTTTTTTTTTTTTTTTGCTGTCTGGTAAAACTATTATATTTTCCTCAGCAATCTTCCCTAGCAAGGATATACTGCACAGTGATCTATAGATGGCTGTGAAGGATTAAAATTCTCTCATTTATTGCCAGCACATCTTTTAAATACCAGCTGTCAAGTACTTGTCTGCCTTGTAGTGATTTCATTCTTATTGTGTTTAAGGAACTGATGGCTATTTTTTTTTAATTTAACAAGAAACTTTGCCATAATTCAATCTGAACCAATTTGTACAGATTTTCTATTCTGAGTTATTCTCTTTTGTTTAAGACTCAGTCTTGTGTCAATTTAAGACTCAGTCTTGTGTCAATTTATCTTACAATGGCCCTTCGCAATTTTTGAGGGTCGTCTTAGTTTTTAGACATCTCTTTGCTAAACTTATGATAGAATGAATATTTCAGTAGCTCTTCCCATCCTCATGCATCTAAAGTTACTTATACTATTTTTTCATACTTTCACATTTATTCCTTAAGAATCTTAATAGTTCCATGTTATTATTAAAGTCATGTTGCATACTTTTATATATCTATACATATATATCTATATATCTATCTATCTATCTATAGATAGATAGATAGATATTGAGTTAGATGAGGAACCTGGCTTGTCTGTGAAACATTATTGCTCAACACTCGCTTGTGCGATCACTAATTTACAACTGCCCGCCTTTTCTGTTTAAGGTTGAATTGTTGGTTTAGTTGGACTTTACTCTTTCCCTGTGATGGTGTGACTTCTGATTTAATATATATTAACAGCAAGGGTGTGGGATTTAGATCCCCCAGCTTTAAGGGTTGCAGGGACCCCCCCCCCCCCACAACAAAACCTACATATGCTCTTCATATTTCCACAGTTTTGTTCATTGTGATCACACTTGTGTTAGGTAATCACAAATGAGTTAGTACTTTAGATGTAAACCATTCCTGGATTACTGTTATGTAAGCCCTTCATTCCTCAACAGTACTTTTGCTGTTTTACTAATATGCACAATCTTCCTTTATTTGCAATAACGTTTACTTGTTTGTTTTACTTGTAAGCCTTTTAGCTTGTCATCTCCAGTCTCAATCAAATCTTAATACTGAATAATTTCAAACAAGTGTTTTTTATGAAGTGTGAATGCAGGGACTACTGCCCTGACTTAATATATAGAACAGCTCCTGTTAGATTGTATCTCATTTTGAGTCTGTAAGTCCAGCCTGTCTCATTTTATTTAAACTTGCACTGACAGTGATGTGCACTAAGCACACTATTACTCTACTCACATAATTAAAAAACACTGGTGATAATTAAAAATTGTCAAATAAAACTAATATCACAAAAAAAACATTTATGTAAGGGGCAAGCTCCCCTGTGACCCCCATATCCCTGATGCCTTCAATTTACTAACTCCAGTTATGCTCAACCAGTGGCAGTACCCCACCACCACATTCATTAGCCTTGTACTCATTTTTTCTACATGTGATAAAATATGGTTTGATTACCTTGTCTTAGTGAAAGGGCGCTCCTTCAATGTGACCTATGAATCGTACTGCCGCCATTCAACAGAGATCCATTTATGTATGGAAAGTCTGAAATTTTCTTCAGATGGAATAAAAGCAGTTATCAGGAGAATGCTTATCAACACTTGACAATATTTATCATTGTTTTCTTACATACAAGTGACATAAAAGCGTTTTGGCTGTTGACTGAAGACTGACCACCTCATTTTTTGTAAATCAACTCTTCGAAGTGCTTGCCTTTCTGTTCACATATTGTAGTTTCCTTCATACATTAATGTCAATATGTGAGAGCACAAACATTGCACTCAATTAAAAAAACGATTTAAAAATAAATCAAAATAAGCATTATTACATGGGAGCAACTTCCATGTACCCTTATATCTCTGTGACTTTAAATATATTAACTCTGAGGCTGGTTAGCCTCAGGGATAAGATAGCACTCCCACATTTCCAAGGGTCAAAAATCCTTTAAAATGGAATTACAGCACATATTGATGCTACTGTACATTTAAGTTTTCGCCATAGTGTGATGGCACAGCATCAGTGTGATAGCAAGATAAATGCACTTTCCTATCCTCTGCCATAAGGAGGCCCAGGATCGGAAATGTGTGCAGTGTTGCAGATGTTACTGTAGTCCTTTGCTGTTCAAGAAGGTATCAGCTTTAAAACAGTTTCTAGGAGCACTTCACAACAGAAACATCTTAAAGGCATTCCTAGCTTTAATGACAGGCTATTTTTCATACACTATTATCAGCTGTTATCAGTACTATAATTAAGGTTCTAAGTCACAGATTATTTTAAGTAAATCAGAGCCAGAAATAGCTTATGAACAACAAAGTGGAGAGTTAGTGACTGTTGCAACTGGATTTGTGTTGACTTGCTGATGGTAATTTTAGTGCGTGTTATTACCCCAAATCTATATCACTGAAAACAGCTTTCAGTGACAAACATCTTTTTTGCAGGAGACAAGCCTCTCTGCACCCCACATGTGGGGAGAAACCCCCATGCCAACCAACTTATATGTACTAACTCCATAGGCTCAACAATGGGAAAAAGGGGGACCTCAATTACCTCTGAATGTGGTTTTCAGCTATATTCATTTGCAGTACTAGCACTCGCACAGATAGCAGATATACAGTCGACTGGCTCTTATTACGTCTTGTACATATATGTCTTCTTCTGCAGTCTTAAATCAAGGTAAGTGTTCAGGTAGCATCCAAACATTTTGGGGGCAGGCTGTTCTAGTTTGTAACCTTCACTAGATTGTCACTATAACCAAACCACTCTTTTGTCAGAAAAACATGCATACATGTATAGTTTCCATGATAACTGCACTTCTTCATGTAAGTGACTGTTAATATTTTAAAGGAAAGTAAGAAAATAACATACTTTTCCTTGATGATGAAAATGGCATGCAGTAATGACAGATATAACTATGTAGCCAAAATAATATTTACCCCATCATGTTCCAAAATGCACATGGCATGGATTCTTCCTGGCAAAGAGTATGATAGGTGTCAGTATGACTAAAGTTATGATGCACACTGAATAGAGAAACTACTTGCAGAAGTGCTTACGAGTTCCTTAGAAGATATGTGCCAAAGTGCTTACATGAGCCCCTTAGAAGACATGTGCCAAAGTGCTAGGATGCTATGGTTTTGATTTAATAAAAGCCATAGTTATATTATATTAAGTTTATTTATTTGTAGAAGCAATGCCTACAGCAAAAATCTGAAAGACTGCTGCTGTTTCAAGTTACTGAGGCAGAACGACAGTTTATAATTGACAGCATATCATTTCCTAATAAAAAGCCGATGTCACTGGGTATACAATGTGTGCTAAAGCAGTCCTGAGCCACAGTAAAGCTTTTATTTCTGCTAAATAAAGCTCATTTTTCTGGTAATAAATGCCACTATTGCCTTACTGAATAAATCAACTTTTTAACCAGGACCTATTTTTCAAGTTTTAACTTTCAGCAGTGTACAATACACTTTTCACCACAGCAGCACTAAGTTTAAAATACATGCCCATTGCAATGTACAGACTACGTACTAAGACTTCATTTGGTCTCATCATCTCTCTTATAAAAATAAATTCATTTGCTGAAAGTATAAGCAATGTGATTGCGTGTCCTACAAAACTTTTTTTTTTATGTGTCCAAGACATAGTTTACAGATTTTAAGGTTATAATGAATAATAAACTGTATCATGTTTAAGAGAACAGATTCAGAATGTCCCAAACTACACTGATTGAGGTATACATTTTATTTAAAAAAAATAGATTATCTTAGAAAATGAGTGCAGCCCATCCCCATGGTATTGGTGCTTGTGGTTGTGGTAAGGAGTGGGATTGCACTGCCCTTGTCAAGTCCCCCTATCCTGAGTGCTGCTTCAGATTCTTTTCCTAGATCAGACATGTCCAAGTAGAGTACAAAACCAAAGTTTTGTTAACTCTTTTATATTAGGCTGAAAGCTGTTAGCATATTCCTCCTTCTTATCTCTAGTTCCTTATAGCCTAACCTAATCATTATTCTATATTGCAATTTTCACTATGATTGGACACTTATTGTTCCTGGTATGAATATCTTTGTATGGAAAAATAAAACAGGTCATAAGGTCCTGTGGCCTTCCTCCATTGTCTGACATGCACCATATATTATTAGTCTACCATCATGGTTAAAACACACCAAACCATTTGGCTAGACACTTGATTTATCTGTATATCTATATATCTATATCTATCTATCTGTCTATATCTATATATAATGTCATCCATGAATATTTTATTTTATGTTTTCTGTTACTAACACTGTGTTTAATAAATGCATGTCTAGATAATTATGCCAGTATCCTCAGATTCTAACATTGCTGAGTCAGTACATTTAGTTGTGTTGTATTTGTTACATGCTGAGCATGTATCCTAAACTTAGTTATATAATGGTATAGTAAAAAGTCTCATCTAACTAAGATGAAGTTGTTGCAATATTATAGCATATCAGAATAAGAGTATTTTTGTATACCAAATGACTTTTTTAAATCTATATCCCGTCATGCTTTTGCAAATAAAATGTATCTGGACAGTATAGTCACTGTTTCTCATGCATATTGATCGCACATAGCAAACATGCATGCATATGCGTACACACAAGCAAACCCACACATTCACACACCGATGAGACACTACAGGCTGAAAACAGTTCATTTTCCTTCTATGTTTTTGGCTTTAGTTTAAAGTGTTAATTTACAAGCATTTTCCTACACTGCACAAAGCTCATTCACCTAAAAAAATAAAGTAGCAAGCCTTTATTTGGCAGTAGGAGTAACTTTTTACATTTCTTTTTATATATACAGTGCATGGCTGCATGGTATCAAATGTAAACGTACAATGATACATATTTCTAAAACTATAATTTCTTAAAGCATGTAGTGAATATATTACCTCAAAAAAAACAAGCTAGAGCTATTATTTTTATTTTATTTTATTCCATACCCAATCTATCTGATAATCTTTTACATTTTTACTACTATTGTATGTATTAACTTTTTCAACTATATAACCAGTTGCCTAGTAGGAGTGAAACACTCCAGAGTGTGCTGCATCATAGGATAGTGGTGTTTCTTAGATGTGGGAGGCACTTTGCTCCACCTTGTGCCTCACTCTTTTGATCAATATTTCTACATCCCTCAAAACATGCCAGCTGGCCTAAGCAGCAATAGAATAATTGTGGAGTAAATATTTGCATCAAACCAGGCATCTGGGAGCCTCTAGGCACCAAAAGCTATAGAGTTCTTCATATTCTACAATGCATTTTAGAGCCTTTTTCCAACCTTTTGAGCCAGTTATGGTCTGAACCAAAATCACAACTAAAGAAAGAAATGCAGTCTTTTTTTTCTTTCAAAGAAGAGATAAGTTGTACACAAGACATAATGTTGAAAGCTGACAATACAGTAGTCCCAATAGTAGCTCCAATCAACTGATAAGATAAATGTTTGCAAGAATATATAAACCAGATATGACAACAGAACATGCCTCCCTATTTCCAAAAAGAAATATAGTCACTCCCTGTGTATCGTTCTTCTGTTAGACTGTGAGGAAAATGAAATAACAAGTGGCCACAATCATGTATTTTAAGTTGTTGCTGTCGTACAAATATATAGCATGCCTCCTCACTCTTACCCTCTAAAGAGACCCATGTTCTGTGTACCCATCTGATGTCAGAATGGGACAGAAATGGAGTGGAGCCTAGATGGCCAACTGAGAACAGTGAATTTTGAGAGCTCCAAAAATTAGTATAATAATATAGGAAAATGTTATTATTTTCAAGTTTAAAACATCAGAAATCTATAGATAACCTTCTAAACTAGATAAATATCAATTTTGGTGGAGATATACAAAAATATTCCTGTCAAGTAACTTGGAGATATACTGAGTCACTGAATATGAACAACTCAAGGAATTCTCATCCAGATGCTACTTTGAAAAAAAGAACTGCAATTGATGACATCTACCTTACAGGAACTATCTTTGAAGATGGATGGCTTTAAAAATGACTATGAAAACCTCAAAATAAATTCTCAAAAACAGACTGATACTCTTAAGGAACTATTACAGCAACACCATTCAAAATAACAAATATAGAGACTTCTCTAAATAACATTGAAGGGAGACTCAAAGAGGAAGAATTCCAAAAAGAATTTCTGCTTAAACAGAATACATGGCTGCTTAACAAAATAGATGACTTAGAAAACAGGGAAAGGAGAAACAACATAAGGATCTTTGTTCAGCCTGAAAACACTGAAGGAGAAGACATTATTTCATTTTTAACAACCTGGATTCCTGACTTTTTAGACTTGAAAGAGGGACTTTCATTTGGAATTGAAAGGGCACATAGAGCACTGAGGAAACCTGCTTCTAACTCAACAAATACTCCACCTAGATCCATAGTTATACAATTTCTTTCATTTCTGGACAAGGAACTAATAGTAAAATCTGCTTGGAGAAAATCACCCTTAAAATACATTCAAAGCCTGAAAAGGTTTGACAATGATTATTCTTCCAGAATACTAGAACAAAGGGAAAAAGTCTGGCCAATAATAAAACTGTTGAAACAAAACAACATTAAAGCACAGCTGGCCTTTCCAACCAATATAAAAATACTTTTTGCCAATGTGATGAGAACCTTTAATGACTTAGAAGAAGCTACTATATTCATCAAAAACAACAACATAGTGTATATCCCAGATGAAATGGAATGGATGGCCCCTACTCTTAAAATAATAAAAAAACAAATCCTTGGACTGATGCTAGAAGAAAAAACAAAAACTTATTCCAAGATAGCTGTCCCAAAAAAATAACTCTTACAACTACATCTCTCAAAGTATCAACTGATATGGTACATCACTTGTCATCTGTTTTATTTTTTAAAAAAGGAGGGATTCTTAAACAACTGAGAAACAGTAATGATTTATTCAGAATGTTCAAAGAGTCCAGTAATTCTTCACAAACAAAGGTAGATCAAGATGGGTTACTATTTGCATTATATATAAGCCAAACAAAGCAACATATAATACAAACAGAAGTTTCTATTCCCCTACTTGAACTCAATGAATCCTTATCTTGTTCATTTTTCATTGATTTTGCTTATAATAATTTAAATAATTAACTAATTCAACAAGGTACCATTCATCAGAGTTCAGACTCAAATGTAACAAATTAACAACATATATAATAGCAGTAACAGTAGAGTGTTTCGAAAAAAATGCTGTCATGGAGACTAATGCCTTCTTCAGTTAAAGTATGATTTAGAAATGTCATGTATATCCTGGTTAAATAATAGTAGCAAGCTCTTAGTACAAATGTCATCATTAATCTGTCTAAATATAGTTAATAGCAATTATGGGAGGTATCACAGCTACGAGTGCTGTTTGATCAATCCAGATATGGTGTGCATGGATGCAGCTGTGTCTGGCAGCTATTACAAATGTCATTATTATTCTGTCTAAACATAGTTAATATCAATTATGGCAGGTATCATAGCATTGAATGCTATTTGATTAAGCCTGACATGGTGTATGTGGATGCAGCTGTGTCTGGCAGCCGTTATATGTTGCCGTTTTCATCTCTAGGAAGCTGTGGGTTGCAGCTTGTGATCGAGGTCTACTGATGCTTGTGTATTAGAAAGAGACATTTGGTGTTTTCACCTGGATCCAGGGGAATGGGGTGGATAGAACTGTGATTTGGGATATTTTGGCAGAGAATGGTTTGTTTGTACATCTCCTAGTGAGAGGTGGGATGGCTGGAGGAGTGTGTTGTCTCATGTCGTGGTTGCTTGTTGGTTATTTATTTATTTATTTTTTTGATCTGTTTGCTCTCTGTGCTTTTCCTGGTTGCTGTCTCACTGAAAAGGGGGGAATTTAGGCTTGAAGTTGCAGTAAAGTGAAGCTTTGCTTCAGGTGCATCGCAAGCCTCTGGTATGCAGTACACAGACACACTAACAGAAACAGATGCTCCCAAGTTGCTATGGTAATGGAGACAGAGTGACGATAATGCTTAATGGTGCTGAGGAGCCTCCGAGATGATTCTTGGCAATGATGTTTTTGTTTTTTAAAAAAATAAAATAATAAATATATATATATATATATATATAAAATAAAAGGGCTGTTTTAAACCACATGTACACATATTGATGGTCTCCCAACAGTTCGTTTAGCTCATTAAGTTGATTCTTGATAAAAAAATAATAAGTGCAATTTTATATTTAAAATGTATTTTGGTCCAAACACATTAATGACTTGCATAAGAGTGGAAGTCTGAGTTATTGTGAAGACTAAGAGCACTTGGTCTTGTGCAGTATCCTTTGCAGTGGTCTGGGAGGTGAGCTTGCTCAGACATTTTGGGCATATGGGGATAGCTGATTCTACGGGTGTTTGGAGTTGCTGAGAAGTGCTAAAGAGTCATCAGATTTCTTTCATGGAAATATCTGTGGGAAAGGAAAGTGCGTTGAGTGGTTCACTGGCAGAGTAGCCAGTGCATTGAACAGGCTGGTAAAATGGAACAGGACAAATATTGGTTTGGATATTTTAAGAACAGCCTGGAAACACACCACATAAACTAGTGAATGGTATTCTGGCAAAACTGGATGGGCATTGTTGCCCGTGCTTGAAGTACTGATATGTGTGCATGTAAGGATGGAAATATACTTATAACAAATAAGAAACTAGAAGGGTCTCATAATTTAAAATCTATGTACTGTATAAACATGCTTGGAAGGAGCTAATAATAAGGATAAACATTACAGCTGGGTGTCTCAAATAACTAAGCAACAGCCAAGGGCGAAAAATACACACAATAGTTATTTAATGTCTGATTTTAGTAAATCTAGACATAAAATATATAATCGTCATATAAGATGAAGCAGTCTGCTGAATTTAGATATTAAAGATAGGATTTAATAACATGGGCTTGTGTATAATAACACTACTGTCTTAACTTGTCATAAAGGACATAAATTACATTGAACATCAAGGGGAAGCATGATGATTTTCTTATATAAGTAAATATGCATACCAAGTCATGTAATTGCTTTAACTTGAATTGTAGTTTTTGTAACCCATCTTGACCATATATAATGCTTAAGCGGTTACAAATGTAACTAATTTTTATACATGACATCAAACTGACAAAGTTGTTCAAGAGAAACAATAGAAGCCTGAACTAGAAATGTCATGGAATGTAACAATCACAGTCTGAACAAATAGTATTAAATTGACAAAAATCACTCAGTTTAACCTTTGCTGACTATACAAAGTAGAATGCTGCCATTTAAATCTAAATACTTTCAGTATATGCCATAAAATGGCAATTTATGAATATGGAAAGGGGACTTGTAATCATTAATCACAATAAGTGAATTTGTTGTTTTTAACCTATAATTTCACTCATTTTATAATAAGAAATGACAGATATGAAAATCCTTATGTGTAGGAAATGCGGGAAGAGGGATGCACTGATAATTAAAATGCACTACCTTTTATCAATGTTTACATAAAACAATCTTGCTTTAAGTAAGTTAGTAACAAACAAAGTGATTACTTAAATGCTGGCAAACAATGAAATATAACTTATTAATTGCTTATGCAGTAAGTAGACATTTATATTGTATTAGAATTCTGTCTAATCTACAATAGTACTATATCTGTTCAAAATAAAATAAATATTGCTTATTCCTATCACAAATATTCTCCATATGATAATTCAATTTATGGAGCTCAGATGTTCTGGATTGTCAAGGTATGAGTGATAATCTGATGGACTTAGATTTATCCATCAGATTAGGAATTATTTTCATTCCATGGCTAGTGCGGATCTTAGTTTTGTTAACATTTATTAGTTTAAATTTGTTATTTCACTAAAACATTTTTAGTATGCATGACCAAAACATTACTTTACTGGTAAACACTCAAAGTTTAAAACTGATAATTTCCTTTAAAAGCGCAAACATATTCTTTATAGTTATCAGAGGAAAATGTTTAATAGTCACAATAAAACAAAAAATACATAGTCTAAATAACCTAAGATGGATTTAACTTTATTATCTTTAAATACAAATGGCTTAAACAATCCTAGCAAGAGATTAAATCTACTGAAATATTTAAAACTGAACAAAGCACAGATTTTCTTCCTTCAAGAAACTCATTTCAAAACAAATGACAATTACAAATGGAACCCTAAAGAATATATGATATTGGTGCAATCCACTCATAAGACAAAAATAAAAAGGGTAACAATTTTATGGAAAACAAATGAGATTAACCCAGAAATCATTTATAAGTATGAAGATAAAGAAGGCCTTATGGCATTAGTAATAGTTAAATATAATAATAGAATATGGTCCCTAGCCAATCTATACTGATTCCCAGGAATATGATCAAGAACTGTTAAAAAAAACTTGGATTTCATTTCTAATAATTATAAAGGCAACTTAATATTAGGAGGAAATTTTAACTGTATATTTGACATTTCTGAAACTACAAATAAAAGACAGCTGTGTACATCTGCTGTATCAAAAGCATGGGTAGAATCATTTCATCTTGTAGATACTTTCAAATTTAAATAAGATAAATCTTTGTTGCTTTCCCATCAAGATCACAGATTTGGTACCCAAAGTAGAATAGATAAAATATTTGCTGCCCACGACTTACATTCTAAAATCATTAATTTCTCAATCACTCCCTGCCCCTTTTCAGACCACAATTCACTGATACTAAAACTTCAAAATTGGGTACAAACCATTAATCTTTAACTCCAGAATTCCAGCATATATAACTAAAATTAAAGAGTTCAAACCCTAGTTATTATCTGAATTACAATTCTTCTTAGATATTAATTTCACCACAGAAATAAATAAAATAATGATATGGGACTCATTAAAAGCTTACATATATGGTAAAACCCTAACGTGGTATAAAAAATCAAAGAATGGGATTCTGAAGTATTAGATCTACAATCCAAACTTTTGTCAGTAAAAGCTGGAAAAAATCAAAATCATTTGGAGATGAAAAAGAAGGTAGAATTATTAAACAATAAATACAATGTAAATTCTAATATATAAAACTTGTTAAGCTTTAGAAAAACTAAAAATTAATACCTTGGCCAGTTCTCCCAAATATCTAAATAATTTATCCACAAGAATCAAAATACAATCAAAAGCTAATAACATTAAAAGTATCTTCCATGAAAAGAAAGGAAAAATGTCTCGGATATAGGTGACATTCTTGATGCCTATAGAAATCAATATATGGAACATTTACAAAAAGAAAATATACATATTGATAAATTAAATCTAGATGAAAATGCTCTACTATACAAAATGCCAGAAAAATTAAAACTAGATCTGCAAGCACCCATATCCTACAAAGAAAGTACAGATACAATAAAAGATGGTAAAAATAATAAAGCTCTAGGTATAGATGGCATAATTATGGAAATATATAAACTTTTTCCTTCAAAGATGCTATCTGTCTTCCATAAAACTCTATTAGAAAGTCAGTCACAAGCTTTAATACAACCATCTTGGAGATATTCCTTAATCACACCAATCCTAAAGGAAAACAAATCCCCAAACCTCTGTACCTCATATAGACCTATATCATTATTAAATCATGACTATAAGATATTTATGACAATATTAACTAACAAAATGAAACTATCACTATCCAAAACAATAAATAATGATCAAACTGGATTTATATATCATAGACACACGCATGACAATATTAAAATGATAATTTCTGTTATAGATTATGTTAATATAGAAAATAAACACTCATAATTGTCTTAGATATAGAGAAAGCTTTTGATTCCCTAAATTGGGACTATTTATTCAAAATTCTGGTGTTATTTGAATTTCTTCCTTCCTTTGTTCATCTACTAAAGAATATATATACAGATAATTTAGCCTATGTTAAGCTAGGTCCTTTCACCTCTGAATCTCTACATATAACAAAGGGTACTAAACAATGATGTCCCATGTCACCAATTTTATTTGGTTTGGCTATTGAAATATTGGCAGATTCAATATGTAACAATACAAAAATCAAAGGAGTAGATGTTTATGAACAATACAATTCTAAAGTAATGCTCTTTGCGGATGACATATTATTGACATTATCCAGTACAAAAGAGACATTAGAAGAATTGGATATTCTAATTGACACATTTTACATGACTTCAGGACTCCATTTCAATAAATCAAAATCATTTTTTTTTATTTTTAAATACAAAAAAAAAGAATTGCAGATGAAGGGGAATCACATTATAGGGAAACAAGAATCTACCGTAAAATATCTAGGAGTTGAGTTATGCAAGGATAATAATGAATTAGTCACAAAAACCTACAATAATATCATCAATACAATTCAAATCTCTGTGGAAAAGTGGAACAAAATAATATTAACATTTGAAGATAGACTACAGTTAATAAAAATGGTTTTACTACCCAAGATAGTATATATAGCTTTGGCAATACAACTGTTACCAGAAAGGAATATACTCAAAGAAATAAACTCATGCCTAATAAATTTTTTATGGTTTCTCAAAAGAAACAGAATAGCTTTAATACATCATATCAGATCATGGAAACAGGGAGGATTAAACTTTTCTGATATAGAAGCATATATAAAAGCATCAATACCTAAAACAATCTCAGATTGGATAAGTCCAAATTATTCTGCAAATTGGAAAGAATTACTAATTGTCATATCAATAAATGAATTTGATTTACAAAAAAAAAATTCAAATAACAGATAAAAACAATATGCCATGGTACATATTATGTATTAGTATGCAATATAACATAACTAAACCCACTAAAACTCATATGATTAATTATTACATTGACTCATTTAGGAAAAGTATTAATGCAAATATATATTTAAAAATCTGGTTTGATCTTTTAACACCATTCATAGTTACAAAGTGCTATCCATATAAAATATACAGAGAAATAAATAATTCCCGGGACCAGAAAGGATTTGTTTGTTGGTTTCAATGTATCAAATAACTAAAAGTTCTGGATATGCAAACAATAGAAACAACATACAAAATTCCACAGCAAGATTGGCTAAATATGTAAAGCATTCTGACGTATTCACAAGCTTTATGCAGAATAATTAGTAATTCTTCATTTAAAGAAATATCTAAACTTACAAAATACCTACATGAAATCATATATAATGATTATGACATGGGAAATAGTATTTTGAAATTTTACAAGATATTAATAAATTATAAAACAACACCCAAATCCTCATATTTGAATTATATAACAAAAGGACACTCATTACAGCTAACTGAAGAAATTAAATCAAATATTTTATTATCAATGAAACATACATCCTTTACACAATACTGGAAAGTTTTTAATTGGAAATGCTTGCACAGAGCATTCTTAACTCCAGATAGAATTACTAAAATTAATTCTTCCACAAAGGGAATATGTTGGAGGAGTGAGCAAATACACAATGCAGATTGGAATCACGTTTTTTTTTCGACTATGTTAAAATTAAGCCATTTTGGAATGGTATTAAAACTTTTTACAAGCGTTATTTAATAAATCATTTGACTTATCTAAAGCTCTAATATTATTAAATGTATACGAAGGTCCTCATTTGAATGAGTCAAATATGCATCTAGTATGGACAATACTTGTAATCTCAAGGAAGTGTATAACAAGAAGATGGAATACAAACACAATACCGACTTTGGAAGACTTTTACAGCCTACTGAAGACAGTATTGTTGGAAATTAAAAGTAAAGAATTAAGGATTCATCCTAAGCCATTTATTAACAATCCATGGAAAAAAGTCTTATCATTGATTGACAGTTTACAATAACTGAACAGATACAGTCTGATAACTGGATTGTTATACCTATAAAGTAATTGTATATATTGAGCTTTGTAATAGTGTCAGGCTGATGTAAATAGTATACATAGTTATTAAGATGTTATATGCAAATACTATGGAATTTATTCAACTGTATTTGAAAAATAAAAAAAATTTGAGGAAAGAATGGGACAGAAATGTAAGAACAAATAGCCACAGTAATATATTTCAACTTTTTGCTGTCAAGGGGTAAATGCACAGTATGCCACCTTATCCCTAACCCCAAAAGATAGCTAGTCTATAAACATCTGATGTTTGATTTTGAACAAAGTGAAACAAAAAAAATTACAGTAATGTATTTCAATTTGTGGGTCCAAGGAGATACACTGCTCCAAGATAAGCTAGAGGGGCATTCTCTGCAAATATTTGTCATCTGATTGTGAGGAAAGTTTAAGAAATATTAACTACAGTTTTGTGCAAACCTCTGCATAGGGATAATTTTAGATTTGACAGGGCACAGCGTAGAGGGTGAGGCTGTTTCTGGTATTTTGTTCCTGGGCCTCCCTATTAAGACTGCATCACAGTCTATTTATATAGCCCACTGGTGTGAAGTCCTAAAGCCCTGAGAGTCTAGATGTTGTGTGATACATTTTAAGCTTTATTTTTGCAAGCTAATTGATCATCTGCTCTTTTTATCTACATGGAAGTGTTATGCATGCACCCACTAACACTTCATGTTTACACAGACAAAAATCAGTATTATATTTTCACACATGCACACACATTCTGACCCTTCTAACAAGCCAGGTCTATCAGAAGATGCATTGATATTATTTTTTCACACATGCATGCACATTTATTTATTTATTTATTTATTTATTTATTTATTTATTTATTGATTGATATTTGTTGACCGGGAAAGTCCACTGGGCTTGAGATTGATTTTCAGTGGAGGCATGGGGAAAAAAGCTCCAAGTTACATGAAAATCACTACATGAATTTGTAAGGAGACAATGACTTATAAAGCAAGTGAAATAATACAGAAAACTATCTAAACAACACATATGTTGTAAAAAGGCACAATACAGTAACAATGGAACATTAGCAAGTAGGAAACAGCTCAATTTTTTTTGGGGGGGGTAGGAAAAGGGAAAGGTAAGTGTAGTGGGACATTATCCATGATAAGCCAGGTCTGTCACAAGATACACACACACACACACACACACACACACACACACACACACACACACACACACACACACACACACACTCACCTATACTCTCTCTCTCTCACCCTCTCTGTTGGACTGCATGCTTACCTAAGGATAAATTGGAAGAAGGCCAGTTCACTTATGCACATCTTTTGAGCATTGGTGGAAACAAGTGCACCTAGATAAAACCCAATTAAAGATTGGGAAGGCACACAGACTCCACACAGAAGGTGACCCAGCACTGAGAGATAGCAATGCTACCTGCTGCAGCAATAGTCACAAGATCAGTTGCTTTTTTATGTACATCCTGCCAATACTACTAAAGATAGCTACCTGTTTGATGATGTCTAACTATGATGGAAGGTAAAATAAATTATGACTAACTTGTTACTGTTAAATACAATGCAGTTTCCCAACACGCACACACACGGACACATAGATGTTTAACCAGTAAGAATAATTGTATTACATAAGATTTCATCAAATGCAATACACTGTGGAGCACTGATCTTGCCAAACCAAATCAGTGATTATTTAACAGTGAGCAAACAGCAACAAGGGTAATTCACATTTATCCACAGGTGGTCTCCATAATAATCAATTACAGACACTTTGTTGAATGTGTATGTGTGTGCAGCTCAGCTGTCTGACTGATTTTATAAATATGGTCACAGTAAAGTGTTCCAACTTACTTTATCACCGCAACATATCACAGACTCCTTCATGTTACAGTAAAGTTTTGAAATGTATCCTTGGTTTTTTAAGAATATTCTAAATCATAATATGATTTATAATAACATTTTCCAAAACAATGATAAAAGACATGAATACATCTTTACAAAATTGTGTTTTCTGCAATACTCATTTTTCATAGAGATCTATACAAAAGCTAGAATTTTGCAACATATCAACAGTACCTTAATTCATAAATATGCCAATATGCAATAATTTTCAACAATTCTTTTAGAATCAGGACTGGTAATTTAGCAGAGAGGATCAAGGCTATGAGTAACTAATCGGCTTCTTCCTGTTAGTCCATTGTTTGAGTCACTCAGCCTTCATTTGCTATTTCTGACTGAGTCACTAAGTCTGACAGTGCTCTCAGATTGCTCCTAGGAAGAGGCTTGTGCCTACTGGATTTCTCACTTAAAAAATTAACTTAACAAATTGACATTTTAATGTAACTAAATCTGTTTTGCACAGGTTGTCTTATAACTTGGCATATCTGGTAGGTGTTCCATGGGGGTGATCCTTTAAAACTAAAAAACTATTTAGTCATAGTTGTTTTAAAGATAAGAAAAACTCATACTAAATCTTGGCACACAAGCCATGCTTAGACATGGGTCTTGCTGAAAAGGGGTCTATATTAGAACATCGAAGTTTCACAACTTTGAATGTCCTAATATCGAACCCTATTCAGCAAACTCTGAAAATAGCAAAGCTGCAAAACACCGACTTTCTTCCTAGGGAAGGAATTCGGTTGGCCGTTCCTGTGGCTTCGCTATTTTCAGCACTGTGGTGGAAAGTTACAGGTTGGGATCAGGTAAGTTTGCGATTGTGTGAATGTGAGGGTTAGGGCATGGGGTAGGTGAATTAGGGTTAGGGCGCGGATCAGGTAAGTGTGTGATTGTGTGGACGTGAGGGTTAGGGTGGGGTAGGTGAGTTAGGGTTAAGGTGCGGATGAGGTGAGTGTGCGATAGTGATGGACCTTAGGGTTATGGTTTGGGTTAAGCTAAGTGGATAGATAGTGGTCTATATACAGTTTAGTGTAGGGTTAGATGTAGGATTTTAGGTGTATGTGTGTGGATTGCTGTATGTTTGGTGTGCTTGTGTTGTGTGTATGTTTGTCGGAACAGTGAATTTTTTCCCTGGGAAAAAATTCGCTGTTCTGCATGTTTGATATTGTCAGCGTTCACTGAATAGGGGTCGATATTAGAACATTCGACATTTTAAAAAGTTGATGTTCTAATACAGACCCACTGAAAACATAGTTGTTGCATATTTGACATAATTTTGTTTCTTATTCTTATCAATAAAGTAGACAGATATAACTCTCTCCATTTTAGTCTGCGCCTTCCCACATATCTCCTTTAATCACAGTGTTGTATGCTTTTATTTATACCAAAACATAGTAAAACATGTTAAAGCAGAATACATGAAGCTTGGATTTATTATGAGAATACATTAAATAAATAGTATGCGAGATTCTTGAAGATTAAAAATGCATAACTCAGCATTAAGATGCAGAGTAAATGTAAACAGTAAGAAGAATTCCACTGTTTTTGTATACCATGGCTAGCATTCATAACAATTCACTATGCAGCTCTGCTGTGTAAGTGGTGACAAAGTGGAAGCGCTTTGTGCAACATAAATATGTTTACCGCAACAGCACAGTTTAAAACCATAAATTTTCCATTGCACAGCTTTTCTTATAGTTTAGTTTTCACCAACATATTTTTTACTTTTACTATAAAACTTTTGTTGAGAACTGTTTTCACTTTTTAAAATCATAACCAGATTTACAATAGCTTTCCTTTTAAAAAGCAAGCATCTTTTAATTTCATAGCTGTAATATGTCTATGCAGAGATCTTTGACTTGAGAAAGATAAAATCTGTCATTGGCTTTACTTATTTCTCATTTATTTGCAATGAACTGATAGGGTTAGAGGACATACTCTCATTTATTGATTTACTTATTTATGTTGCTTAACAAGACAACTTTTGTACTTTCTACTTTTAACTTCGCCAACTCATTCTTCCACACCTCATAAGGTTCACCAATCAGAATTATATCATCTGCGTATATGAGGTTGTTAATATTTGTCCCACCAGTTTTGATTCCAGCAGCTGATTTATCTAACCCAGCACTTACCTCAATCTAATCATTTTGCACAATATAGTGCACATATAAACTGAATAATAGGTGACCATGTACAGCCTTGTCATACTCCATTCCTAACCTTGAACCAGTCAGTTATTCCATATTTTGTTCAAACAGTTGCTTCTAGGTATGAATTCAGAGTCTTCAAAACCAATTAGCATAACTCACTATCCTCATTTCTCTAATAACTTGCTACAGATTGTTATGGTCCACACAGTCAAAGGATTTAGAGTAGGCAAGAAAAAAAATTGGAAAATATTGCTCTGGAATTCCCTTCCTATTTCTATTATCCAGCTGATGTTGGAAATTTGATTTCTGATACTGCCACCCTTTCTAAAATTAGCTTTTATTTCAGGCAGTCTTTGACTCATATATTGCTAAAGTATAGTTTGCTGGATCATGACGCTTGCCCTGCTTGCATGTGAAATGAATGCAATTGTTTGATAATTTAAGCACTCATAAATTAGGATTAGAATGTAAACTGACATTTTAACATTCAAAGGTCACTGTCAAACAACATTGCAACAGCATCATATTCAAGGATTTTAAACAGTTCTGCTGCAATGTCCAGTTACTTTCACTGTCCAGGATATCTGGCTGTAGACTCTAAATTAGAGAACAAACCAATGCATGTATAAGATATGTTATGGTCCTTCTTATATAGTTTTTCTATATATTCTTGATACCCTTCTTAATATTTTCTGTTAGGTTCCTCACATCTTTGTCTTTTGTCTTTTGTCATGTCCATTTTTTCAAGGAAGTTTCCCATTAAAATTGCTTATCTTCTTAATTAGATCTCTAACCTTTCGTGTTTTGGTTTAAATTCACCTCTCCTTAACCATTCCTGCTTTCAAGCCTGATCAACATGAGCTGCTATACTAAGCAGGGAAGCCATTTTAGACTTAATCTCCTCATGTTTCAAAACTTTCATTACATTTAGGTTTTGTGAGGTCAGCAGATATGTATGCAGTCCTACGATTGAAGATCTATACATGTAATCAACTTTGAGGAGGCCCATACCTCCTTCAGAACATGGAATATATAGTCTTAGCATGCACTCATTTTTATAAATCATTTTGATGAGCATGAAGCATCCTTTTTGTTTTCCTGTCCAACCTATCCAACACATTTTGGGACAAGTCAATCACACCAAAACTGTAAGTTAGGACAATAAGTGCAAACTGGTTTATAACTTGGACTTTGTTCCTAGATGTCAACACTATTTCCAGTATTAATTTTAGTCTTTTAAAATGTTCCTTACTAAGTTTTATTCACATTTGTTCATGTTTTATTGTTGATCCTTCATCAATTTCCAAATATTTATACACTTCCTCTTGCTCAACTTCTTTTATTTTCATAACAGTCCTGTCCCAAACTGATGTTTCTTGGTGTTGCAGCTTTACTGCTTTAAAGGTTGCTTTTTCACATTTATTAAGACCAAATGACATTCTTACATCATCTGAAAAAGTTTTGACCACTCGCAGTTGTGCTTTCAGTTCCTCATTTGATGAACTATACAATTTTAAATCTACAAAAAGAAGATAAGAAGTCTTTACACTTTGTTGTTTTTCAGGAGCCATATTGTAGCCATGACCTAATCTGTTAAGTAGACAGCTTAAGTGGTTAAGGGCAAGACAAAAGATCAGCAGTGACAAGAATCACCCTGAAATATTCCCTTTTGAATTTTTATCCCTGGAATAATGGTTTGTCCTTTATCATGGCTTAACTGCAAAGTGGTTTGCTACAGTTTCATTGTTGCTGTAATGTAATCGATCAGTGTAGGATGCGTCTTACATATTTTAAGTAGTCTTTTATCTATGAATATGGGAAACTGTCAAATGCTTTTTTGTAGTCTATTCATGCCATGCCATAGCATACCTCTCAACCTGTAAACATCCAAAGTCTGGACAAAGGCCCATAAAAAGTAGATACAATTGGATAAAAATCTGGATGTTGATTAACATAAAACTTTGCATGCATAATTATATAACCCCATCCACTTCAATGGACTTGTGGGATACCAAGTGAAGCTGTTAGTAAGTTGTTCTACAGTATGAGCAGTAGTGTTCCACACATAGCACTGAATCAATCAGGGACACATTTCAATGGAATCAGGGATGAATCCAGAAATATTTAGAGACAACAAGGGGCACTTTTAAAATATCAGTACTATTAATTTGAAATATTGACAGAATAAGAGAATGTGAATTAATATATATTTTTCTGAAATAAAATAAGTCAATAATCTAATTAATGTCATTATTTATTAAGTATAATTCACCATATTTTCTCTAAAAGTTACCAATTTTAGGAGGAACTAAGAGGGACAGACCTAATATTTGAGTCAAAATCAGCATACCTCAACTGTCCAGATTTTCACAGAATATCTAGATTTTTGCCTCATAATGCCAGTCTATTCCTTATCTTTCAACTGTACAGGTTTACGCAGAATATCCAGATTTCTGCCTCATATTTTCATTGTGTTCCCTCTAATATCTGTCCCTTTCTGTCAAATAGCTGAGGATTGGAGTTATAAAATAATGGCAAACATTTAAGTTTAAGACTCCACATCCTTCGGAAAATGCATGCTAATGCAAAACCTATTATTCTATCAACTTTCTAAGTTTGCAAGAGCAATATTTAAAATCTGTCCCTATTTGTCCCCCCATCATTGTAGGCTTTGTCCAGATTTTTTGCTCTAAGAGGATGAGAGGTATGGTCTGTTCCTCTTAAAGTCTGTGGTTTTCTGGCAACTCACTGAGGATTTGAAGTCACTAAATAATGACATCCACTTGAGTCTTAGATTTCATATCCTGAAGAAAATTCATGCTAACACAAATCTTATTATTTTAGCAATTTTTTAAGTTTATAAGAGCAGTCTTTAAAAGCTGTCCTTATTTTTGGTCCTTTGTCCCTCATTATTTTAGGTTTTGTCCAGATTTCCTGCGCTAAAAGATTGATTGTATGCGTGATGTCACATCTTCAGACATGTACACTAATTTAAAAGGCACATAACAGCGATAAAAGAAAATACTTAATAAATAAAAATATAGGTTCATAGGGTAGTACCAAGCTAACTGCCCTTGCGAGCCATTTTAAGCCTAGCCAATTATCCCTTGTGAGACTCAAACCCTGTACCTTGTGTTTGTAAGGCAAACACCTTAACCATTAGGCCATCCTCCCAACCCATAGGGGCAAGCCATACTGAATTTCATACTGCTCCAATGGCAACCATTTCCAATCTGCATAAGAGGAAAAAGAACAAGTTCTAATGTAATTATTAACAGAACATTATTGGGTCAAACTGAACCAATCTGAGAATGCACTGTAGTCTGATCCGATAACCTTAAGTGACAGTTTTGTCTTACTTACTATAAACTGCTTTGTTTATACTTGCTAACTATCCCATCTAACAAAGTATGAAGACAATGTATTAGACACATCACCTTAAAAGAAACAGCAAATAGTTATACGTAGAACTGTATATATACAGTTGCATGCAATAGTGAAATGTAGTTAGGCAGACAAAGAGTCATTTAAACATGAGAACTCATTATGTAATGTATATATTATATCCAACATTCCTGCACTGCTCTTTGCAGCTTTTCTTCATTTCAGTAAATGGACTTTGTCCATTAGCAGCCAATGAAGTTGGCAAAGAAATAAACAAACATCTTCTTCATATACGAAATTTCAACACCATCTCTCCATTTAGTTAGCTAACTGCAGATTAAAGAGATTCTTTAATAACCACAGCGTTCACCTTCCCACTGGAAATGTTTTTCAAGCAACAGCATTATTAAACACTTTTGCTGTTTGGCTGCAACCCCAGTGACATGTCACGCTTTCAAATAAAGAAATAAAAAAATCCAGAGATGTACATTAGTTAATGCAGCAAATAATTGCTGTGCAGCAAGCCCCAAATTCAAAGATAAATTTGACTTAACTGGAACTTAAATTATGAAGTGACAGAATCTGCTACAATCATACAGTATCATAGCTCCATACCAGTCCCCGGGCCATCACCTTACAACATCAAAGAGGGACTCGCGGCAGTGCATCTCTTGATCTTTCAAGGTATCTACTTCTCAAAAGTTATTGCCTCTCTACTTACCATCAGTAACATTTACTGCAATTACTACTAGCACATTAGAAAAGGTCTACCAGATCACCACACAGCAAGTATGTAAACAACAGGTTGTGCAGGGAAGAAGCATTCTCTTTTCATCAGTTTTGTGATCATGCACACAGGTAATAGGTACATCTTCCTTTTAGGAAACTTCTCACCAATCACCAGCACATTCTCTGATCTGAATCGTCCAATATGTAGATCACGAATACAGGCACAAGCAGCTCCTGGTTTAAGGATTTGATTTTGAATTGATGCTCAAGCCTCGAGCTACAACAAAAATGAATCACTGCATTTTCATTTAAAGCAGCCCAGCTAGTAGCAGCCATTGATCTTCACATTCACACATCACATCATCATTCACATGAAAGTGCCATAATAAGTATTTTTAAAACAAAAGAAGTGTGCACTGCAGTGCAAGGCTGTACCAGATTGCAGAATCATTTCTGATTCCTTTGTTGCAGTTAGGGATAATGTGTTTTTTTTTCTACTTACCTAGAGGTCAAGCTCAAGCCACAGGAGTCAGAGAAAGTAAATTTTCTCATCCTGCAGACACCAGTGGGTGCTGGGCAGACTGCCACTCTGCCAGACTCTGCAGAACTTCTTAAATTGTAAAGTGCACAGCTACAGAGAACTCTGCTCACTGTTGTTGCTAATCCAATTAATTTAACAGTCTGAGTCTTGACCCTCTGGTGGAGTTATCCAACCAAGTCCAACAGATAGGCAGTCTAGCTCATGAAGCTGATGTCATCACGCACGCCCCTGCTGGCAATGCATGGTGACTTCAGCTATAACTTTAAACTTATATATAAAAAATAAAAAAAAAAATCGGGAATTGAAGGGTCCACTCAGGAATTCATGGCACCCCATTATTTTACCCTCAAAACTGGTAAATACCGAGGAATTTGGTACGCTTGAGATGTATGTGCCATACTTAGCTTCTTCCCCTTTTTTACAGTTCTCCATTATGACTTTATTTACAGCAAATGATCCTTTATTCCATATGACTTTCTTTTGTTGCCCTTTTGTTCTATTGCCTGGATTGAGTTTTCTTCTAAATGACTATAAACTCTGTTGGCAATAATTCCAGTGTATAGATTATACATCGTCGGAAGGCATGTTATTGGTCTATAGTTTTTAGAATAGCTTTCTGGCTTGCTCTTAAATAGGAGTATTGTTTTTTCTCTTGTTAACCAGGTTTGCATCTGTTCAGGGTGCGCATATAAATAGTTCTTAATCATAGCTAAATCTTCATGTAAAGATGTTAATACTTTACACCAGAAGTTAAGTACTACATCTGGGCCTGGGGTTTTCCAATTAGGAACTTTTCTTAACTTTGTTTCAATCTATCTGGCTGTTACTTCATCTTATTTCATACCCTGTACATTTGGACTTATTATTTTTTACTTCCTCTACCCATTCAGCATCTTTATTATGTTCCACATGGTCTTCATAGATATTTCTCCAAAATGTATCTGTTTTATTTTTTGGTGGTGTTTCAGTTCCTTTTGCCTTGTTTCCCAGTTGTCAATAAAACTTTTTTGGGGTCATCAATAAATTGTTTATTTTGTACTTTTCTTTTATATTTATCTGCATATCTTCTAAGTTTTCTGCCTGTGCTGACATTTTTAGTTTATTATTTGCAATAGAGCATGATAGAGCCTGATCTGTTCTGATACTGCACATTGCTTTTATCACGTCTATCTTCCTGAGTATTTTTGTTGATCTGTTCCCTTTTCTATACTCTTGTAAAAGTGACACTTCTTGTCTTAATTGCTTTATAGTTTTCTCTATTCGATTGTTCCATGATATCCAAGAAAAAACAACAAGAGCTCAACGCCAAACACTACTTTAATAAATAAAATAAAAAAAACACAGCAAAGTTTTCAAGTTAAAAAACTCTTTCTCAATGCAGTTACACATCTCATTATCTTCACAGTGTTTAAATATTTACTCCAGCCAGTCATACATATTCTTAAAATCGTATGGGTTATTAAATAGCTAAATGTAGTTAAAATAAAACAGCATAGTAAAAAGAACACACACACACACACACACACACACACACACACATATATATATATATATATACATATATAAACAAGTCCAGCAGCAAATAAAACTAAACTTACAATAGAATCTAAATATAAATGAAGAATATATTATATATTATAAATATTATTAAACTAAATATTACGATGAAAATAAAAGCAAACACTACTTATTTACATACTGACGTCTATTTTTTCAATATGGACTTAATACTATTGCTACTATTCAATCCTGGCATTTTATCAGCTCCAAAATAATTAATCCAATTATATTCAATCATATCTGTTTTATTCACTAGGTCACCTCCTCTTGCATTGCAATGGACAACTTGTAAAACCCTAAACTTAAACTTATGATGAAGGCCCACAGATAAAATGTGTTTGCTCAGGGCATTCATCTCAACTTTTCTTCAAATTTCTGAAAGATCAAACTCTATCCTTTTTTAAATTTCCATTTAGTTTTACCTATGTAAAAGCACTCACAGAAAGTGCAGTTAGCAAGATAAATCACATTCTGAGTACATATGACGTGGTAAAAACATGAAAGACAAATTCCTTCGCTGTGGTGGGATGCTTTAAAGAAGGGTCAGTATTAATACTTATGCAATATATACAGTTGTGAGAGAAAACTGTCCCATTCTTTTTCACTAACTTTTATATTAGTCAAATCCTTATAACATAAATATTGTTTAAGATTTCTTTCTCTCTTATGAATAAACTTAGGCTGTTTACCTAACATCCTCATTTGATTGTAAGAGGGTCCGATTTTTACATATAATATTTTTAATCATATCACTATGTCTATTATATTTCATAATAAACCCTAAATTACAGTCAAAATTATTCCTAGCGGATTATTATGCATTCAATTGTATATATCATCAATATGTATATAAGTATTTGTTTTTATTTTCATCATAATATTTTGTTTAATAATATTTATAATATATAATATATTCTTGATTAATATTAGGATTCCATTAGTAGTTTATTTTTATTTGGTCCTGGGTTTGTTTATACATGTGTGTGTGTTCCTTTTACTATGCTGTTTTATTTTAACTGCATTTAGCTAGTTAATAACCCATGTGATTTTAAGAATATATATGACTGGCCGGTGTAAATATTTAAACACTGTGAAGATAATGAGATGTGTAATTGCACTGAGAAAGAGTTTTTTACCTCAAAGTTTTTCTGTGTTTTATTGTTTTATTTATTAAAATAGTGTTTGGTGTTGAGCTCTTGTTCTTTCTTGGATATCTTTGTTGTTTTGTCTTCAAGAGCTCTTTGGATACCACGACTGGTTGGTTTTGTGTGTTTCTTGTTTTTTTTTTTTACTGTTCCTGGTGACCCACCTGTTCTATCAGCCAGTGTGTGTTTTTTTCATGGAACCACAGACCGGACCACCTACATCTTGTACGATGTTTGCTACATCTCGTACATCATGCAAACTGCTACTAAGTCATCATATGTAAGACTACAGCATTTTTTAACAGTGAATACAAACCCCCTCTTGCTGTTATGTAGTCAACAGGCTGATGCTGTACGTAATCATTTTGCAAATACTGATGGACTGAAAGAGTTGCAGAAAGGTATGCGCATCTTAGAATCCAAAACTGAGATGTATAAATGGCAAAGACTAAGTTTTTCTGCATATTTAGTCCTAGGTATAGTATCTAGAGGTCTTAGAATTATTAAAATGCCTACATATGGGAATAAATATCCTGAACTGTTGAAGCAATGGCAAAAGCTGAACTTAAATTTGAATGCTGAGTATATGAAACTGAAGAATAATTTTTTTCTTCCTTATGAAACTGAATTGGTATCAGAAATTGAGATGATGGAAGATACGATCGTTAATTCTACTTCCATCCATTTAATAGCTAGCAATTATAACAACATAGTGGATAGATTGAAAATAATAGAAGAGAAATTATTATCAGTAAAAAAACAAAAACTTGCTCAGAGCTTGAATGACTTTAAATTAAATCATGTATTTTTTTGGCCAAAAGAATACAGGCAATTTACCTCAGAAGCTGCTGCCCCTTTAAGAAATGAGATAGTATTGCAGACTGAAGAAATCCAGTTTAAAAAGACTAATGACAGACCCACCCCTTCCTCTAATAGTGAAACTAAAGTTGGTGCTACTACATATAGTGAAGCAGTCACTGATTTGGATAGCTTCATTCTTATTCAAATGGAGACTGCAGCAAGCAATTTTGTGTCTGACCAAAATCATTTTAATAATACAGCTGAGAATGAAAATCCTAAAGCAACAAATAACCAGAATGGTGCTGCTTTGAGTCATTCTGTGAGTACCATTAACAAGAATGCAACTGTAACTGGTAATTCTGGAACAGTGAAAAAAAAAGAGCAAAGGGCTTTGTTTTATAACACTACCCCACCAGGTGCACAGTAGCAAGGACCGCTCAAACTCCGCCCAACACCCTTCACCCTTCACATGATTTATTTTCTGTATGTTTGAATAAATATCATTAGATGTGCTTCCTCCCCATGAATATTCATTTGTGATTGGCAATGAGGAATAACCATTGTCATACATTGCTTATTCTGTATAGCAAATATTTTTATGTTTCTTTTATTTCCCTAGTAGTGTGGCAGCTGCTTTCAATGACTTATAGAATAAATGCAATGTGTTAGCATGCAGTTAATATGGATTACCAATACTTATACTGCGGTGGTGGTGCTGCGGTAGTGTTGTCGCCTTACTGTAAGACGTCCTGTTCGATTCTCAGCTAGAGCTTCTTCTGTGTGGAGACATGCGTGAATGGTCTTACCTTCGTTGAAGGTTGTGCATCAGGGCCGGCAACTCAGCATGTAAAAATCTACTGCCAATCATTAGCAGACCGGAGTTCCGCTGTGGCAACCCCTAACCAGGAAAAGCCGAAAGACACAACAACAACAACCAATACTTATATTTTTTGTAATGTTTTGCCGTTTGCCTCATCTACTTGTAGCCAGTGAAGTACCCTTAGAACTGCAGTCCACATGTAAGAATTATAAAGTTGCTTATGTATACTTTATCTGTCCTTCTTATTTTGTCTGTGCATTTCACTGCCACACTAAAACTTAACCAACAAAATCGTTTTTGCAGGGGGAAAAGTCCCCCTGCACCCCCCCAACTCCCTGCTACTTAAATATACCAACTTTGAGATCACACCACTTTGACGAAAATTGTAAACTATGATTAGACAATGAATATTCATGATGTCACAGGCAAATCTGTATGGCATGTCAGTCATTATTTGCATGCCACATCACAAAAACTAGGCATGTCAATCACTCTGACCACACCCATTTCTGCACAAAATGACCAGTGGGGTAGTGTTGCAAAACAAAGCTGAGCAAAGGGGCTGATAGCTTTTTAGCCTCAAACCATTTCTCGTTACAGCTGCCCATTCAAATCAAGGAACCACTTAGAGGATGGAGCAAGACCAGGAAGAGGAGTCAGGACAGGACAGAACCAACCACACAGCATCAGATGGGGCAACAAACCTTCACAAAGATAGCACCAACAGTACAATAAACACTAAATGGGCAAAGATTTAATTTTTTTTTAGTCAAACAGTGGTTAATTTGTCTAAATGGTCATTTAGTGATGCTGAGCTAATGCTTTTAGATAAGGGCTTACTTTTGTCCCTACTAAAGGAGTTAATATTATCACCTTATCAAATGAACCCAGGCTATTCATTAAAAATATAGATTTAAAGTTACTGTATGGAAGTAATACTATAGGGGATGATTGTTTAAGGCAACCAAGCACTTTTGTAGAAAATAATACTTCATTAGTGAAAGTATTCCAGGAAATGTATGAACATGAGAACTATGAATCGATTTTTTTTTCAAGAGCATTGTGATAAATATTATAACTTAACATCTGAAGAAAGAGAAGCATTTAGCAGATTATGCATGAATCAGAATGTGATTATTAAACAGGCTGATAAGGGGGGTAAGATTGTTGTAATGGGCGTGGAGTTTTATAATAACAGGATGCATGACTTTTTATCGAATTTAAGTGCTTTTAAAAACGTAGATAGAAAATTTGTTAATCAGATAATGCATCAAGTTAAGAGCTTTTTATATGATTTACTCATGCATAATTTGATTACACCTGAAGTATATAATTATCTTTATGTCTTGCATCCTATTATTCCATTTATTTATGGATTTCCGGAAATCTATAAAAATTTATTAGTACCACTCATGAGGCCTATAGTCTCAGGGAGCTCCTGGATTACCATAACCTTGTCTAACTACCTTGAGAAACAATTGCACCCATTATTAAGTTTCAGTAAAAGCTTTATTCAGGACACTAATGATTTTCTTTCTACACTCAGCTGTTGGGCCATAGAAAATGAAGGCATAAATATTTTACTTGTTACGATGGATGTTAAGTCCTTATTCACTGTGATACCTAATGAATGCGGAGTACAGTATGTTACAGAGTAGTTTTGTGAACATAGCACATTTAGTGATTCTAAGATAGAAATGTTATGTTCAATGTTGGACATAGTGCTGGAGAATATTGTTTTGTTTAACGATGAAGTTTATCATCAGCAACTTGGGGTGACAATGGGCACCCCGGTTGCAAATACTTATTCTAATATTACTTTCTTTAACCGCTATGTGGATGATAACTTTTTTGCTGTGGATGTGAGATATTGATGGGTTATATGCATATGTAGAGCATTTAGATCATACAAGTATAACACCACCACACTCCAAATATCAAGAAAACAACCAAAGGATCCAAATGCAAAAATGAAGTCCAAGCAGTCAAATAGTAACGTAGTAAAATCAATGTTTTATTCTAGCACCTTGGTGTAACCACCTTCTCGGAATACAGACCAAAAAAATAGCATTGCTTTTATACATCCTACCCATCAATTAACACTTATAATTATCTAATTATATCATTTAATAAGTTTAAAGTAAACACCTCCAATTTACCTCATTATTAGGTCCTATAGGAACTAATGTATTATAATAATGAGTTAAATTGAAGTGTTTATATTTATAATATATAATATATTCTTATTTAGATTTAGATTCTATTATAAGTTTATTTTTATTTGGTCCTGGACTTGTGTGTGTGTGTGTGTGTGTGTGTGTGTGTGTGTGTGTGTGTGTGTGTGTGTGTGTGTGTGTGTGTGTGTGTGTGTGTGTGTTTTCCTTTTACTTTGCGTTTTTTAACTACATTTAGCTATTTAATAACCCATGTGATTTTAAGAATATGTATGATTGGCAGGTGTGAATATTATATTTTAAAATATACTTTCCTTGTACAGACGTTTTTCCTTCAACATCCTATCACTAATACAAAAACAGTTAATTTGTTCCAAAACACTTCCCTGTAGCAACAAATAGTTATTGTCATGTACCTTCTTAAAATGTGCAGATATAATTTTTTCTTACCTTTGATGTTTTAGATCTCCTATATGTTCCATAAACCTAATACGGGACATTTTCTTTGTCTCTCCAATATAAAACAAGTTGCAGGGGCAACTTAAAACATATACCACCCCTTAGTTTCACATGTAAATGTCCCTTTAGGTGTAAAATTAACATTGTTGATAACTCCAAAAGAATTTACAATATGTGAGAAAACTGAACACTTCCCACATCAAAATGTGCCCATATTTTCTGGAAATCTTTGCATTTCAAACTTATGTAAAACAAATGCTGCATGCACTAACATGTCTTTTATGCTCCTACCCTTCACATATGACAAAGAGTGGTATTTAGGTAGTAAATTTGCCAAAAATGTATCTTGCAACAAGAACTTCCAGTAATATTCAACCATTTTTACTATTTCTTCACTTTTAATATTGTACATAGATGCAAAATATATTTGTCCTTTTTGTTGCACACCTAAAATATAAACACATTGTGCAGCACCCCCTTCCTTCTAATTAAATTTATTTTTTTTCCAACATTGTTATATACTTTATATACTTCTTCATTTACTATAATAGGATCATACCCTCTTCTTAAAAACATATCTGCTGATTTATTAATTTCCTGTCTCAAGATATTATCATCATTATATATCCTAGACAGAAGTAGAAAGTCACCATAAGGGAGAGCTGCTATTAAGTGAGAGGATGACAGCTAGATGCATGAAGAAATTGACTACCATCTATAAATTTTCTATGCACTCTGAAGACAATAATACCATCTTCTCTACCTTCCAGGTCTAAGTCCAAAAAAAAAAACACTCTACTACTGTGTTGTAAACCATCAAAACAAAGACCAAAAGGGTTATGGTGTAAGTCCATAACAAACTTATTTACTTTATCACTACCTTCTCCACAGATGAAAATTAAATCATCTATGTAATGGAAATAATAACTAACATGTTGTCTCACAAAATCCTGCTTTGATAAAAATATCATCTCAAAAAATGCCATAAATAAGTTTGCATACATGGAGGCAAATGGTGCCTCCATGGCTGTGACCTGTTTTTCTCTAAACATTTGATTATTATAAGAAAAATAATTACTAATTCTACTATAAAGGTTGAGATAGGATTATCTCCCATAAAGTGAGAAATGGCAGATAAACCATCCACATGTTTAATGGAAGTATACAAACTTTTCATATCAAGAACTACCCAATACATTTCCTTATTCCATACAACTTTATAAATCTTGTTCAAAAAGTCAAAACTATCTTATATGTATGAAAAAGTATTTTTTACATAAGGAAGTAGTAACTCTTGTTATAACAGACCCATATTATGAAGAAAATATCTACAGGCAGAAACAATATATCTGCCTGGTGGATCCAGTAAATTTTTATGTATCTTTGGCAAACAGAAAAAAACAGCTATCTCACTATTTTTATTAAACAACTTCTCCTCTACATCCTTTTTAGTAAAGTAGCCTAGATGTAAACCTTTATCCAACAAATTATCATATGCAGCCAAGGCTTTATCAAACAACTTTTTTTTTGCTAACCTTGTAAACTTCCTGATCTTTTAAATGCTTCATACACATTTTATGATACTGAATAGCATTCATTATTACAATTTTTTGCCTTTGTCAGCTGGTTTGATCACCAAATCCTTTCTATTTTGTAATTCCTGTAATGACTTCAATTTCTTAAAAGTTAAACTGTATTTAATACTTCATTTCCCAAAACTTCCTCACAAATATTCTTTCCCTCAAAATTAGTCATAGAATTAAAATGGGAACACTTTAAATCTGCAAAGGTATGTGGAGTTTAACATTACCCCTAGAGGCTTGAGAGCTATGAAAAGTCCTTCCTCTCCCTTTAATTTACATGAGGAAGAAGAGAAAAGCTTCAATGCTAGATGGATAGCTGCTGCCCACAAATGTAGCACTGAGTGGGTACAGATTCTTATTGAGAGAGGCGACCTTAAAAGAAGGAAATTAGTGACTGAGATTAAGGGGCATGTCAGAACATCATTCAGTAGTCTAACAATTCAATTTTAGAAAGTTTTCTGGCTGGAATGAATGAAAGACTGTTAGGTTATGAAAAATAACGTATTGCTTGCAAGAAGGATAAACTTTGTTTGTGAATGATAACAGTGATGAGGAGAACAATTTTCCAGGACTTCATGGACCAGCTAACCCGGGCTATATGGTCAATTACATGAATCAGAGAGGAATTATGGTAAAAAGAGGTCCAGAAACTATGAACATGGACAGGACAGTTATGGGGAATATAACCCCAACTACCGGACATATAAAAAAGACAAGTGGTACTGAGTTAAATGTTGTAAATAATGATTATGTAGTAAATTTGTCTGGATGTATCTTATCAGATACTGATATAGTACTGTTAAACAGAAGTTTAAAGTTTATTCCCATGGCTTTTTCTAGAGGGTATGAACTGAAAATTGAAGTGTTTAAATTTATTAGAAAATTGTACTTAAAATCTTTTTTTGCACAAGATACAAATGTAATTTATGAAAACAATGTGGACAGTGAAGATGATCTAAGTGAAATGAGTTTTCATTCATTTGTTTCTGATTTAGAAACTGATGCTTATTGTAAGTTAAACACTGAAAATGTGACATACAAAAGTGATTTTATTCCTGTGTGTAGGGATGAAAATATACAGCAATTTCTTATTCAATACATAAAGAGCTTGAAAAAGTGAATACAAACAAGAAATAATTTAAATATAATTTAAGTAGAGAAGAATGGAAAAGTCTATTAAAGTTAAGTGAAAATAGGGAATTGGTGTTTAAACCATCAGATAAAGGGGGTAAACTAGTGGTGATTCATTATCTGAATATGTGTTATGCTCATTTAAAAAATGTTAAAGTTTATGCCATGGTGGAGCTGGGATGTTATCAAGAAGCAGTAATTAGATACAAAGAACAGCTAATGAAGGTGTTAAGACTAAAATATTTCTCACAAGAGGACATATATAAAAAATTTGCAGTTAAAGATAACACTATGGCATACTTCTTTTGTGTCCTTAAAATACACAAAAGTTTAGTGGATCCACCAGGACATCCCATAGTCTCTGTATGCAGTTATTTTACACATAACTTAGCTCTTTTTTTGCATTCCTACTTGAAAGAAGAAGCAGAGAAGCTAAGGTCTTATATTCCTTTGATTTTTTTTAAGTAAAATCAGAAATGTAAAGTGGAAGAAGGACATGTTTTCATTGTTATGGATGTTACCAGTTTCTATACAAATATTGAACATGTATATGGCTTAAAAGCAATATTATTTTTTAAGGACTTGCCGAAAACACATTTTATTATTGAACTAATAAATTTTTGTTTAAATAATGACATCTTTGAGTTCAATGGGGAACTTTATAGGCAGCTTTGTGGAACAGCCATGGGGGCAGGTTTTGCCCCCATGTATGCAAATCTTTTCATGGGCATGTTTGAAAACAAATATGTATATAGTAATGAATTTTTAAGAAAATATGTCATAAGTTATTATAGATTTATAGATGATTTAATATTAATTTGTGAAGGGGGTGGGAAGAAGTGAATACATTTGTGCAAAAATTCAGATAAATCCCTGTAATATCAAGTTTGATGGAATACAGACAGATGTTAAAGTAAACTTTCTTGATATAACTTTGAGAGGTATTAATGATGGTAGAATACAAACAAGTTTACATAGAAAATTTGAAGGGAGTGGTCATATACTGCATGGGGAAAGCTGTCACCCCACACACACACACACACACACACACACACAAACACACACACACACACACACACACACACACACACACACACACACACTATTAAATCTATCTCCTATGGGGAATGTCTTAGAATAAAAAGAATATGTAGTGATAAAAAAGTGTGAGAAGGAAATAGAAAAAACAGCACACATGTTTGTAACTAGAGGTTGCAAGGAAACAGTGGTGGAAGAAAATAAAAAAGGGTAGTACAACAAAATAATACTAAAAGCAGGTATAGCATGCAAGGCAGAGTGCATCAACGGGATAAACAAAAATTATGTTATGTGACCAAATATACAGTGTTTACAGAGGTTTTAATAAATTTGGTAAAATATCATTGGGGTATTTTAGAAAAAAAAAATTTTTTTAATATAAGAGCAAATGAGTATCCCATTTTTTTATTCAAAAGGTAGAAGTATAAGAGATTTCTTGGTGCATGGCATGTTTCAGCTGACTGTAAGTCATTGGAGTTTGGGGATAGGCATAGCAGGTACTTCCCCTTGTGGAAAGTGCAGTTGTTGCCAGTATGTAGTAAAAAGTTTTGATAAAATTAATGAAAAGTATTTCACATGTAAAGGGAGATTTTTCTGTGACAGTACTGGAATAGTGTATGGTTTGAAATGTCCCTGTGGTAAGGTATACATAGGGGGAAGTAAAAGAAGTTTCAAACAAAGGTTGAAGGAACATGTTGGGGATGTTAAGAAGGGCAAAGAAGAAGTCCTGTTGCATTACATTTTAAAGAATGTCACAGTGGAAATATACAAGGCTTACAAGCTACAATTTTGGGGCAGGTACAACAAATGTATGACTTTGATATTAAAAGACAACTTTGGAAGTTAGACTCTACTTTAATTCTGAAGTTTAACACTAATTCCATATGGAATGAATAAAGAATGTCATTGGAAATGTTTTCTTTAATTAATTTAAGTCTATGATTGGTTAACTGTTTGTAATCATGCTATTTAAAGATAGAATATGTGAAGTAGGGATATACACTGTAAAGGCTGAAGAGCTGAGGTGCTAGAGGAGTCTGCATTTTATGCTTTGTATTTGCTGCTGACCAGATTTTATTGGATCCAGTGTGTGCTTATTTTACCTGTTTTGTGGGACTACATTGTGGATCTACTACTGGACTGGACTATAATTTTAATAAAATATAAAAGTAATCACTGGCTCATTTCCTGTGTGGTGGTGAGCTGTTCTGTTTCTAGTTCATGGTGAAGTAAAATGAGAAATACTCTCATTTTCAAATGGGGCAATAAACTTCTTTAAAACTGGAATATTGGATGTATTCATTGCACAATATGCATTAGTACTCACAGTATCAGTAAAAACTTCCTCTATTTCTTCATCATATAAATAAAAACTATCCTCAGATGTTTGTTCATTTAAACTAACACTCTTAAAATCCACATTATTAGAAAAAAAAACATTTTAAATGTAACTTCCGTACAAGTTTAAAAATCTCTTGCTTAACTATATGGGCCCACAGAACAACAGTTGGGGTAAATTTCAGCCCCAAATTCAATACTGTAAATTATTCTTGTGTTAAATCACAATTAGATAAATTAACAACATTATTTTAAAACACATTGTCCCTATTAGTGTTTACATCTCTTACTATTATATTGTCCATTTTTAAAGTCCCTTCTGTAGGAGCCGTCCGTATTATATGTGTTGTTTCTGCCTCGTTTCTGTCCCTGGTTTTGTTGTTCATCATTATTTTGAAAACGCCACTAATGTTCCTCGGCTTGCTGAGGACACAGGAGGGTGGGAACTCATCGTCCATACTATCTTTCATATCACTCTGAACAGCTCCATCTGAAGAGACAAATGAAACTGAAGACATCTTTTTCAAACTTCTGTTTTTTCCTTGCTGTTTTCTTCGCTGATGATTGGATGGTGCCACAAAGGCCCGCCCTCCCTCATAGTCATTAACACCTCTCAATAACTTTATTTTTTTGTATTCCACCAGTTCTGTCTCTAGACTGATTAATTTGGTATATTTTTACTCAGCAAATTATTAACACTGAATGCACCTAGAGAGTTTGTGATAGTACTAGATAAAGCTGCCAGTTCTTATTTCAGTGTTTTATGCTGCATTGGATCTCTCTCTAACAAAATGTGTAACCAGTCCATGACACATATATGGGATGCAGTTATCCACTGTTCTTCAAATTGCTTATCAAAAGGACAACTTTCATCAAAAGGGGTACTCGGATTTCTAATAAACTGGAGACCCCTCGGAGTAATATTAAGTTCAATGTAATGCTGCAGCCCTAATATATTATAATGTACTAGACATTCTTTTTCCAGTAATTTCTTGAACTTGTCACACAGTTCTGTTTTCTCTGTGAGCATAGTAGTAAGGGTTTTTCCCACAGCCATAAATGGATTAGGCACACATTTAGATCTCTCAACAACAAAAGCATCAAAAAGCTGTCTTACATTATTACTTACAGCACCACTCTCATAGCTTGAACCAGAAACAGTCTGTGAGGCATTCAAATATTGTTCCATAGTCCTTTGGGACCCTGTAAGAGACCCCATACCACCAACCACTCCTAAAGTAGAGGTGGACTCATCTCTAAATAAACAAGGAATATCCACATTTGGATCCGAAGCCATATCCAAGTATAACAACACCACCACACTCCAAATATCAAGAAAACAACCAAAGGATCCAAATGCAAAAATGAAGTCAAAGCAGTCACAGTAAAGTAGTAAAACCCATGTTTTATTCTAGTGCCTCAGTGTAACCACCTTCTCGGAATACAGACCAAAAAAATGGCATTGCTTTTACAAATCCTACCCATCAATTAACACTTATAATTATCTAATTATATCATTTAATAAGTTTAAAGTAAACACTTCCAATTTAACTCATTATTAATTCCCATGGGAACTAATGTATTATAATAATGAGTTAAACTGAAGTGTTTATATTTATAATATATAATATATTCTTATTTAGATTTAGATTCTATTATAAGTTTATTTTTATTTGGTCCTGGACTTGTTTATATAAGTGTGCGTGTGTGTGTGTGTGTGTGTGTGTGTGTGTGTGTGTGTGTGTGTGTGTGTGTGTGTGTGTGTGTGTGTGTGTTCCTTTTACTTTGCTGTTTTTAACTACATTTAGCTATTTAATAACCCATGTGATTTTAAGAATATGTATGATTGGCAGGTGTGAATATTTAAACACTGTGAAGATAATGAGATGTGTAATTGCATTGAGGAAGAGTTTTGTAACTCAAAAGCTTTGTTGTGTTTTATTATTTTACTTACTAAAGTAGTGTTTGGTGTTAAGCTCCTGTTGTTTTTTCTTCAATATCTTTGTTGTTTTGTCTTCAAGAGCTCTTTGGACACCAGAACTGTTTTTTTTTTTTGTGATACTTCCATGATGGCATTTATTTCTCCCCATCCTTTCTCTTACTACCATGTATTTTTGTGGTAAGACTTTATCTGGTATTAATTAGTAATATATCCTGTTTACTTCTGTTATATCACATGATTCTCTATGGACAGTCGTAATTACTGTGTTCATTTATTTCATCAGACTTCTAACTTTTTGGGTTTTATTGACTTTCTGTAGTCTGTTTCTGTCATTGATCTTAATATGTCTGTCCATTTCTATTAAATCATGCAACTCTTCTCTTAGACCACTTTCTTCTAAACTGAGGGTGCATTCTTTGTTCTCCATTTCCTTCAGGCATTCCATAGAAAGTTCCAGAGCATCTTCCTGTGACACATTCTCTTTAATTTCATCCTGTGTCATCTGTTGCTCTTTCATATAGGAGCTCACTGGACTATTGCTCCACAACATTCATTGCGTCGGAGTTGCCACAGTTTCCTTTTCCTTCTCTTGTTGTGCAATTTCAACTGAACATTTGTTCTGGTCTGCCATGAAAGGCTTCAAAGTATCTTCATATGGCAACTGATCAGATGTTTCCTGCTCCACTGTTTTTTTCCTTAATTTGTGGATCCATTGCTGTATCCTGCTGTGATGTTATCTGAGTTAGATTTTCTACCCTAATCCTTCACTTCACAGGTAATCCATAACCTCAAATTCTATTTCTTTAACTTCTCAATTACTAATCCTCTTGCTTCTCCATTACTAATCCTCTTTTCTACTTTTCCTCTTTCTTTTCTTAATTTTTGTATTGTAAAATTTTCCATACCTAGATGTCTTTGCCTGTATTTCTCTTCAAATATCTTTGGTGCTGCTCTTTTTGTATTGATTAGTTTTGTTTTCTCCTTTGCATAAATACTGTACCACATTAAATCTCTTTATCTTTCCCGTGCCCTTATTTCTTCTTCAGATGTCTCCTCCTCCAGCTGTTTCTCCTTACTTTGGGGACTCATTGTTTCATCCTGCTGTGATGTAACCTGTGTTAGACTTTCTGCACTAAATCCTTCACTACTTAAGTATCCAATAACATCATCTTCTGTTTTGAACTTCCACTTTACTAATCGTCTGTTCTACAGTCCCTCTTTGTGATCGTATTTTTTTATTGAGAATTTTTCCATATCTGGATGCCTTTGCCAGTATTTCTCTTTGAATATCTTTGGGGCTGCCTTTTGTGTGTTGATTAATTTAGCTTTCTCCTTTGCATAAATATTGCACCATATCAGATCTCTCTTTCTTTCTTTCCCATGTCCATATTCTTTTTTAGACCTTTCAAAGTCTCTAGATTTTGTTCTTTATACTTTTGCACTTTCTCAATCACTTCTTTTCCCAAACAGCCCTAGGTTTCTTGGTCTATATAAAGTTATTCATAAATCTGCTGCATTAATGAACACAATTTATTTGAAACTTCTGACAGTTTTTCTTGTGAAAGTAATTTTCTTCACACTAATGTCTCTCTTAATCTTTTTGTATATCTTCTGTCTGGAAATTCTCAGCTTCTTGCATAATAGTAACAATACATAATTTCTTTCTTATCCTCAATAGTCCACTCTATAGTCTTTATGGATCTTTTTTAACCTATCAGGTTTTGTGATTTTTGTGGACTGCTACTTCCTTCTGCAACAGAACCATCCTCCCCCTGGGCCTGGCCTAGCCCCATTTTCTGAATGTTTCTGTGCCTTGAGGATTCTGCATTGTAATTTTTTCTGTTCTTGGCACCAGTTGCACTTTGGTTAAGTATAATACAGGTAGGAACGATTTGTTGTAAGGAGGAGGAGGAGAGGGGAAAGAGTGAGAACTCAGTGTGTATCAGTTTATAAAAGGAAGATATAGTAGGTTAAGTTTTAAGTGTGTGATCTAACTCTAATAAACCAGTTGTGACAAATGTAATATCTTTTAGGTATTATTTCCAAAACAAGCTGCACATCTTCCCAAAACTATTTGACTACCACCTCTTTGGCATCCTTAGTTGGAAAATAAACTTGTATTACTGTAATGCTGAATGGTTTGCTTTGCATTCTGATTTAGAAAATGTTATCATTTTTGGGTTAGTACCAAATTTGGATTTTAATTTGACACCCTTATTGTTATCTATGAGAACTACTCCATTTCTTTTGCATTATTATTCCCACAGAAGGTCTGATTATTAACTGATGAGCAACAGTACTATTATTGTATGAAAACCCCAGAACTGCTCACCTCTCGCATTACCCAACAGAACAGAGAAATGCATATTTCTACATGCTGTTAGCCATATGGTACTGAAACTCTCTCTGTAAGGAGAGGAGGGGATGAGTGTGAATTACCTCAACATATGAGACAGGCATTGCACATGAGGAAATAAATGTCATAATACTAGATGCAGCACAGCATCCTGTAGGATTAATCAAAGCCCTTGTGCACTCTTCACTAGACTGCCAAAGAGCAGCACACATCCCCACACACTACCATAGTCAGTTTCAAGTAGAGTGCATTGCTTATCTTTGGCGTATGAGAGCAATCAGAACAAAACACACAAGGAAGACACGTAGGAGATCAAAGGGGAGGGACAGGAAGGCAGGATTTTTGGGGGACTAGAAGGCCCTTTTTAATATACAGAGAGAAGGGATGAGGGGAATATGGTATGCAAGGAAATGGAAAACAGATATGGAAAGAGGGGGTTCTTAGTTCTGAGGGGCAAACATACAAGTATGAAACAATACAGACAGGTATGGCTGTTTGTGTAAACATGCATTGCAGTGGCAAAGGATAAACACATACATAGAGAGTGGGTAAAAGGTGATGGAGGGACATGGGGAATTATACAGTAAGAATGTGATCACAACAGGCAGGGGATAGGGTGGAGTGTTGGCAGGAGGGAGCTATCAGCCCAACCAAGAGGGCAATGTACACAGAACTATTGTTAGCTGATTGCCCAAGCCAAAAAGCAACATCATTCTGTTCATTCTCTGGTGGCCCAATGTTCAGGACTTTCAGTTCCAGTAAACCAGTAAGTTGATACAGGAGGCTGACAGTATTACCAAGCTTGTTACCCATATAATATTCCACCGCAGCCTCTAACAACTGCTCCAATTGAGCAACAGGTATTTGGACAGAGCAGTCTTCCTTTAGAGGGGCCTTCACCCACTCTGGTGGGGCAGTCCCATACTGATAACTGGACACAGCACATGCCACAACAGTAGGTGTCAGCAGTGATGGGGATTGGGCTTCCTCTTTTTCCTGATTAGGGGGATGTGCAGACTGCAGGTGCAATGAGGAGGCTAGCATAAGTGTGCCAGCCTATGTGTTTCAGGTTTCACTACTCCCAAGCCATCACTACATTTGGATGGGTATAAAATGTAGCAGTAAGAAATTAATAGGGCTGTCTATGTTCTAAGTTATTTGAAATACTGGTAGTCATGCAGGCTGCTCCTCTGCAGTGACTGTGACAAATCTGTTGAAGGATTAACAGGATATAGTAAATAGTGCCCGACAATCTGTTGCATGTACCTATCCTTCTCCAAATGGTACCAGAGATTATTGCCTCAAAACTACACACATCAGTGTGTTCCCACATAAAGGATCTTCCATATGTGACAATAGTATATAGCTTTAAAATCTATATCCTGCTATAAAAGCGTGTATACTGCACCACTGGCATGCAGTAATAATATCTTGGCATATATTTTCCATGCCAGGTTACCTCTGTAAACAGTGCAATCACCTGACTGACAGGTATGGTAGCAGTATGAAGAAATCTATTTCAGTAAATACAACTCAGGCTGGACAAATGACTCATGTCAACACCTCTAGTGCATCTAGTGATGATGCCAAGAGACCGAGGCAAGAGTCACATATTGTAGGCAGAGTGAAACTGTCTGTCTCACTCTTGGTTGTTGAGGTTACACAGGGTATATATGCAGCTAAATATATTGAGAACCATGTGACTGTACAGGCTGAGCACACACCATTCTCAGAAATGAGGGACCTCATATGGATAACTGCCTGTTAAGTGTCCCCATATTTGATACAATAGTTCCAGATGTTCACAATGCTTCAGATTTTGGCATAACAACTATAGATCAGCAGCACAGGGTACTTGACACTCTCCCACCTCTCATGTACACAACAACAGGAATAAATCAGAAAATGTTCAGGAGTGTTATCCATACACTGTCTGCTGCCAAAAAGTCCACAATGAATCAGGAAATTGTGTTGCATGGCATTTGTGAAGATGCTGCCTAGAACCACTGCAAGCTTGGTGTGGACATGGAGTTCAAACATCATGAAATGATTGGTCTGGTAAGGTCTGCAATAGCATACACTGCTTTAATCAATACATCCATGCATAAGATTGCCAGTCCCATTATGGATGCCAACACTGTCTGGCACTCTCTGCAGTGGACATGCATGCAGGGTGCCAGCTTAACAACAATGTCAGGAGCTGTCAGAAGCCCTGCCATCCCTGTCAAGGGTGTTGATAACTGTCTACCTGCAGCCCTGGAAACTATCATTAGTGATCTCTGTTTACATCAAGTCATGCAGTAGCATCCCATCCCCTTGAAACAGGAAGTCTATAGCCCTGTCAGCCTTTAACAGCAAAGTGATACCACACAGTGGTACCTCATCCATGCAACAGGAAGACATGATCACCTGACATTCCTGATCGTTCTACATACCAGTGATCCTGTCATTTGCTACTGTGATGTGCTCCCCTGTAAAGTTTGTGTGTCTGACAGTTTTGTCTTATTCTTTTCCCCTGTCACTTGTGTAAATGATGATGCCTGTGACCCACCACACCCTCCATCCTGTATTGTAGTGAGTGATGTGATTCTTGAGGCACACTGTGACAAGATCATGCTCTGGCTACCATGGGTTAACAGCAACATTGTATGAGTCATATTTAGTCTTTGTGACCCTACCATTTTAAGATAGTCCTGGCCCATAACTGTATAGTACGTGCCACTTTGCCAGCACCACTATCTATTGTGCACATTGCTGTTTAGATGGGGCTCTTCTTGCTCATGTCATTCCACCTCTATATCCTGTACTAGTTGTGCAGATGCTGTGCCTTTGGAATACCAAAGACACATTTGGTCACACATGTTTTAAATTGGACAATGTTGCAAGAAATTTCAGCCACTGTTCCAGGATTACAGACAGCAGTCATGAGCCACAAAGCAAGGGAGTGTCCAGTGTCATCTGAAACACAAACTGAAAAAAATGGGGATAGGTTATGTATCAGCAAACATTTATATTGCACAAACAGCTTGCCCTTACAAAGCAGACATTCTGTTCATCCCAATCTCTTTAAGCATGATATCAACATAATCTTCTTCATAGCCTCTAAAGAGAGGGGCACAAATTTTAACTTGTAAAACTCTACTTTAAATGTGCTATCTCTTGTTATAAGCCTGCTGAGAAAATTTGCCAGGTTTCTAGTCATATTCTGTTTAATATTTGAAGACTGACAGCTACTAGCATCCACATATCCATTATCATAATGCTCCAACCTAAATGTACTATGACTAAACACTTTCATATTGCAACTGTGCTTAATTCGTGTTCCAAAAACATAATGTGCTCTTTGTTATAGTGATTTACAAAATATAGAAATTTTGTACCCGTGTTCAAATCAGCTATAAATCTTAAATCATTCTGTTCACTTTTGCACAATAAAAGGCTCATTTTATAAAATTGAATATCACTAAAATGTTCCAAAATTATGTTTTTGTTTGTTTGTAAACACCTTTATAAAATTATCATTTAAGACATAGGCACTCATACATTAATACAAAAGACAACAAAACATAATTAGGACAAAAATCCTTGCCATTAATAATATAATTTAGTTCTTAAAATTCTTCCTTCTTATTGTCAATTAAACTATTGTTCTGCTTCCTGTATTACTCCTCAGCCCATATTGTCAAAAATTATGTTAATTCTTTAAAAAGGGGCTATCTTCTACAGTACCGTTGGGAAGTCAATTAAAGCTTAACCCATTTGGTGTCTATCTAAATTTGGTACACTCTCTTATATTAATGGGGTAAATCAAATTCATTGCTGTTAAGAAGACATATGATTCTAACACTGAAGGTGTTCTATATATGGCAAGTTGCACACCATGTGATGCCTTTTATGTATGAAAAACTGTAAGGAAGTTGACAAAGAGAATATAGGAACTTAGGTGGTACACAATAAAAGCAAAACAAATGCATTATATATCTATATATTAATATGTACAAATTTCAAAAAGTTCATGCTCTTATTGGTGCAGAAAGTTAGTTTAACCATGGGTGTACCTTTATTCAAGTACCCTTATAATATTTTAGAAAAGAGGAATTTAAACTTCAACTTAAATGAATGCAGATCACCTCCACCATGATTCTAAATAACAAGTTAAATATAAAAAAGTTTTTATTTATTTATTATTTGTTGACCCGGAAAGTCTGACTAGGTTCTACAGATCCTGTTTTCAGCAGAGGCCCAGGGAGAAATGCTCCAGAAGCATGTCTTTAGAATGTGGGAAGAAAGCGGAGTACCCAGAGGAAACTGACACGAATGCAGGGAGAACATGCAAACTCCACATAGAAGGCACCCCAGCCAAGAATCGAACCAAAGAACCTCTTGCTGTGAGGTGACAGTGTTAACCGCTGCACCACTGCGCCACCCAATTTATTTCCAAGTGAAGTATTTTAAATCTAAAACTAGTAAAAAAAGAGTGATGAATTATAAACGTATTAATAAATTAAAGTTAATATTTTATCCATTTGATGTCATATAGACTAATGCCACATTTTTATTATATTTATGCTTTAAGAGTAAAGGAATTTTAAGTATTGTTGTTTTATTAGAACATAGGAACAATACTAGGCCAATGATTACAAGGACCACAAGGGTTAAAGTCACATACACCTTTATTTAGATGCTGTTAAACATTCTTGCCACCATTTATGAATATTTTTAACAGTGCCAACCTCCACATCAAGCAGGGCTGTATAATCAATGTCTAACCATCCAAATATCAAGACTAGCTTTAAAGGCAGTCAAAGCAGTACTTTGCTTGACCTATAGTAATAACTTATTCCAGAGGCTAGGAATAAGTTGAGTTATAAAACTTTTCTACCAGCAAGTCTTGTTTATTTACTAGAATAATTTTAGATCCATACAGGCACTGGTTTAGTGAAGGAATAGGATGCCAAATAGGACTGCATCTTTCATAGCTCAAAAAGCAAGAAAGTGGTAACCTGAGAGCAGTGGATAGGTTACTGAGTATACAGAAAGCTGTGCTAATTTATCAGGATAGTTGAAGAATTTAAGGCCTTTCTTTATTTAGTTTTAAACTTATTTATTTATTTTTGTTAAAATTATTTAGGACTTTCCAGCTGAACAATATATTGGATTTGTACTTACCAAAGTGTCCATTGTATTCAGTGATCGGTCTGATAAGGGAAGACCACGGTGGAAAGATGACTTCTTTGGATCTTGAAGATATTGCAGATATTCACTTGGAAATTAACTGGACCAGATAGAAGGATTTCCTGACTATTGTGAAAAAATGACTGAATGAGAGAGAGGGTTGCCCACATGTCTCTTATGACAGTATCTGTCTGAAAAAGAGTCACAAGTCATGAGTTAGATGGTTGATATTACTCCAAGGTGAGTTGAAGAGGGATAAGAAAACAAAACTGACTGATGGACCACAACTGGATTTGTCAAACTCAGAGCTCCCATAAAAAACATTCATTTTTGGCCTTATCTGAGCTCTGCTAATGTGAGCCTTCCAACTCATCTCTGGTATATTGTGAACCTTCTGTGCAGCCCAGACTGTCTGCATGTTCAGGCAAGTTTTTCATTAACTTCTGGCTTTGCATGGAAAGCTTCATTGTCTTATTTGATGACCCCCAGAAGTTCTTAAGATTAATGCTAGGTTACACCTCTTGGCAGTTACCTCAACTATTGATAACTTGTACAAACTCTGTTTAGAGTCTACATTCCCTTCCTCCCAAAGTTACCACTCAATAAACGTTAAGGCAAAATATTATTAGCCAGAAAATGTCCAGAAACTAACAATAAAACATTTGTGTCACTCTGTCTTTAAGAAAAACAATATAATCCTTGTAAATCAGACTGGTGAGAAGTTTTTTTTAACAGCATTCATTACATTTTCACCATGTCTATTATATATTGTAAATATCCTTAGGATAAGAGAATTTTAAAATCTATATTGTTTATACTTATTTTTCATGTTGAGATCACTTCAGAAATCAAAAACATAAATTGCTATTTTCTTTATTTATGTTATACAAAATTAAATGCAGCACCATAACAGCAATCTCTTTCTGTTTATATAAAATGCTCCTTGTTGTATATATAATATATGCATATGCAGCTTTAGCACTGGACGGTGCTTTTATGTTTCTTATATAAATAGTATCTTTCTTGTGTCACATTTAATCAGAAATAGTTCTATGTTACACTCCAGGCAATGTACTGTAGCTAGATTATCAGATGATACCAAATGTTACAAATCTGTTAAGTGCTGTTATTTTTCCTTGCAAAGGCAATCAAATATATTATTTTAATTTCAAATAAAGCAATATAAAATTAGACTGGCACATGGAGGCAAAATAGAAGAGTTAAATAATGTACCATAAAGCATAGTAAATTGTTTTCTTTCAGGCAACAAATAATCCGCACTTTCTCTACATGGTAAATGTAGCATCTGAGTGATTGTTTCCTTCTATAACAGTGCCATCATTTACATTTTAATTCCAGGCATATATAGTAAAATTTACATATACAGCTTTACTTCACTATTCCAAAACCACAGAAAATGACCTGTGATACACAAAAGAGATTGTTTAAGTAGCACTATATCAGAATGTGAATTATTAACTGCAACATACTAAGAGTATGAATGCAATTTATTCTGTCCTTTGCAAACCATACTGTTTTCTTAACTGGCAGACATTTTAGTCTTAATAGTCCAGAGAAGCAAACATAAAAATCCATAGGATTATATAACCTCTTGAATATTCAGTCTAGGAGCATTATAACATGAAGCACCAACACTAGTGATGACAAACCTGAGGAACAATATAAAAACTATTGTACACAATTTTCTGATTCAGATTATTTGATATGAGTATCACTCTTCAAAAATGATATTTTCAGAAAAGAACTAGAAAGTATAACAAACCAGATCAAATAAACTACAACTGTATTACAAATGACAAATGTTCGCACCATAATGCCATCACATCATGCAGGTCTTTAAGTAACAATTTAAAGTCATATACCATCATTTACTTATTTTTCAAAAGCATGACCTTTAAAAATGGGGTTAAGGTTGACATCGTCAGTAATACGTGTGCATGTCAACCCTCAATCTGTTAATCCATTTGTAATCAGCAGTTTCAGTTTTGTTCAAAATATCGCCACCTCTCACTCCAATGTGTATCCTTTCCAAAACACTGCACACAAATTCATAATGTGCTCCTTCTGATATCAGTTTAAATAATGCATTTGTCTGAATTTGTCTTTTCATTTTTTCAGATACATGTGCACAAATTTGTTCTTCCAACCTCCTGTTGCATTTATGCGTATAAGAAGCAGAGCATTTCTTGCAGCAGTAACATTTTCTAATTCACGTGTCATGTGTGTTAAAGTAGGTCAGTTTATCTGATATTGGATTTTTAAAATATTCTTCTTTATGAATCTACTTACACTGATTAAAACTATAACAGCTTAACGCCTTGTCATCTGTGTTTGATTCAGATATCTTTGCCGTTGTCTTTATAGCAGAGCTTCTGTTTCCAGTTACTGATACATTTAAAGGTAATATGTGGTCCTACATCTATGATTGCATCTAGTCCTTCATAAGATCTCTGAATAGTCCTCTGGCATATAATAATATTTATTACATTTTCAATGTGTCTATTATAGCTCAGTGTATGTCTTAGTTTATTCTTCATATCCTGTGATATTTTAGTAATATCCTTGGCTTTATTTCCAAAAGTAGGAGGAGCTCTACAGTTCCTTTCTGATAAGATGTCATTGCCAGTACTATTTATTATCTGATTGTTATACCCTCTTTCTTCAAAATTCATGGCAAATTCTTAGTTAATAAGTTATTAATTATTTTTATTATCATTCATATGTCCGGATATCCTTAGCATCTGCCCATTAACAATGCTATACCTGTTGGATGCAAGCTAGCTTTAAGTAAATATGAATTCTCTTTAACTGCTTTCCTATTGGTGGTTGTGAAAGGAGGGGTGACCTCATTATTTAATGAATTTATAGCTAAAAAAATAAAATGTCTATTTCATTACTAAAAATTTGGACTTAAAATTTTAAAAATTCAGTTGTATGCAATAAATAATCTAAAAATAACTTACATTTGCAATTAAAAATATATTATCCACATTTTTTCTAAACTAATAACAGCTTGAAAAAATATTGATGATAAAACAAACTGCTGCTCCCATAGAGATAATACTCTATTAGTCCAATAGTTAGTTACATTTGTGCCTATAAGCAAACCAGTTATCTGCTTATTATAAACTTCATGAAATGCAAAAACATTATTTTCTAAAACTGATACAATTAAATCACATAAACAGTTGATATCTTTTGAATTTATAGTGGCAATCTTGCACAAAAATATGCCTTATCAATTCTAGTCCATATTCATATGAATGACTAACAAAAGTGAGTCAATATCCTGAATTACAAAATTAATAACACATTTCTTTGTATACAGCCAACACTATCCCATTTATAGCTATCAATGTGACATAAATAAGGATCAAGAACATAAAACAAATGCAAAGGAATTAACTCAGTCACCCACCTATTCAATGAGATTTTTCAGCCATAAGTGGGGATTTTGTAAATCCTCATGAATCTTTGACAATGTATAATACACTGGAGTAGTGCAATATAATACATGAAATAATTCAAATAGTCCATCAGATATACTGGGCGACCATGGTGGTGCAGCGGTTAGAGTTGTCACCTCACAGCAAGAGGTTCTCTGGTTTGATCCTCAGCTGGAGTGCCTTCTGTGTGGAGTCTGCATGTCCTCCCTGTGGTCATGTGGGTTTCCTCCGGGTGCTCCAGTTTCCTCCCACATCCCAAAGACATGCTGTAGGTGGATTGGACACTCTAAATGGGCCCTAGGTGTGAGTGCGCGTATGTGTGCCTTCTGTGGAAGGTTGGGCACTGGGCTGGCAACTCAACACCGTAAAACTCCACTGCCAATCATGAGCGGACAGGTGATCTGCTGTGGCACCCCAAACCGGGAAAAGCCGAAAGAAAACGTCCATCAGATATACTAGCATTTACTTTCATACCCATCAATACATTTTTCATGTATGCTATTATGTCAGTCACAGAGAAGTTATTTAATTATATATATATATGCATTCTTATAACCTAAATGTTTCTATTTGTTTTAGTACTTAATTAATGATTTGCATGATTAACTAACAAGAGGGTAGCAATCTTATTAGTTGTATTTGCTTCCCATCAGTGGATTTTTTCTTACAATTGAGAGTTGTTGGAGTCTAATAAAATTAACACCCCAGTGAGTCTCATCCCCGAAAGGAAATACAGAACTATTAGTGCACATTTTTTCACTTTAACAACCATTTATATCATACTAGCACTTCCACAAGATGGAAATGTAAACGCAAAATGTATCAACTTAGATCATATTCTATAGAACTAGGGAATGAAACAGGCTGGCCCAAAGAAACCACAAAGTTTAATACAAATAAGTTTTCAGTCTCTGCTTATTTGGGATATATAAGAACATCAAATAAAGTACTAGGTGCTTAAATAACCATTAAATATCACATGATATTATTTGGTTATCTCTTAAAACCATGACATTTAAGAATGGGCTTGCAGCTACTTGCCCTTTTAGTACCGAAGGGAATGTCACCCCTCAGTCTAGTAATCCATTTATATTCAGCTGTTTCAGTTCTGTTCAAAATGTCACCACTTCTCACACCAACGTGTATCCTTGCCAAAACATTAAACGTTAAACAAGAAACAGAAATATATCTAAATTAAAAGCAGAAGAAAGGCACTAAGCCCTGTTACAACTGTAATCAATGTAAGTATATTAATAAAGAAGAATATCTTAAAATTCAGTGTAAGATAAAATAACCTGTTTTAACACAGAAAGTGCACGTGACTCACAAAAAGTTCAGTTGCGTAAGTAAACTTATCATAACCTATATGGGATGTATCCTGCCAGGGATCAGATCAGTTAACAGGCTTCTAGAGCTTTTCAAAGCCTTCCATGCACAGTAGCCACTGTAGACCTCAAGAAGTGCACTAAAACATCAGTGGGTAGAGCATCACAGCTTCAAAGCTTTTTTGCCTTAGAAGAGGAAGCTACGGCCATGACAGATGGGAAAAGAAATAACAAAACTTCCTCTCCCTGGCATAAAACAGTAAAACAGAAGAGCTGAAGGGAGAGTGTGTCTACTGCAATAGTGATCTATTTGAATATCTATTGCTATGGTAAATGTACGTACACAACTAAAATATGTTCATAATTAGGTCACTTTTGCAGTAGCCTAATCTATAATGGATAACTACCAAAGCTCAGAAATTAAGGGAGGAGGAAGGAGTCCATGGTGAGCAGTCCTAGCAAAGCCAATTCTGTACCTAGAGAAGGGCTCTAGTTTGCATTACATCATAAAGGATGACAAAGTTGCAGCCCCTAGTAAACTTGTAGAGTCCACGCCTTTCCAAAAAGCCAGAGAAGTAGCCAGATTCATGGTACAGTAGGCACTGACTTTCACTTGAGGAAAAAACAATAGCATTAGAAAAGCATTTAGAAATTGCCTGTTTTGAGACTGATTGTCCCTTTTTCTTGCTTTCATATGAAACAAACACTCCATCAGAAGTCCTGAAGGTTTTATTTTTGTTAATATAGTATCTGAATTATCTGTGGACATCCAGAATGTGTAAAATTCTTTCTCCCTCATCTTTTGGTATTAAAAAGAAAGCAGTGAGATGCAGTGAGATCAATTGCCTGGCTCAATGTAAACTCTGAAACAACCTTAAGCATAAAGGAAGGATGTTTTGGTTTAGGTTAACCTATCCCTGTTAAAAATGGGATAAGGTTGATTCACCTTAAGAGCTGTAACTCAGATATTCTTATTGCAGAAGTCAGAGCAATGAGTTATGCTGTTTTCCAACATAAGAACTTCAAATCTAGCCTCACAAGCAGGTTCAAAAGGAAAAAGAGCAAGTTTTTTCATTTCAAAATTAAGATCCCAACAGAGGAGCCTCCTGCCTTCTAGGTGAACAGATATGTAAAATTCCTTTCAGAAACTTGTTTCACTTGAGGTGGGCTAAAGGGGAAATCTAAGGACAGACAGGCAGATACAGCCAAGAGATTAATCTTTATAAAAGAGTAAGGGAAGGACAGATGATAACTCATACAGATACTATATAACCAAAGGAGACTGATCCTGCAAAGAATCCTGGTTCTTGTCTTGGCACCAAATAGAAAATAATTTCCACTTCCCAATATACAATTTTCTACTAGCAGTTTTTTTTTTTTGCCTCTTTAATACCTACTACACTTTCTCAGAAAAAGGGTGTCTACAAGGTACAAAAGTACTATGATCCAGAGAGTCAGTTGAAGTAATTGAAGAATTAAGTGTATTGATCAAACCCTGTCCTATGTGAATAAGTCTATTCTGTGAGAAAGCTTGTGGTAAATGCTAATGGAAATTTTCAAAAGAAGGGAGAGCTACTGTTGCCTGGGCCAAAAGAGTGCCACCATGATTATCTTTGTGGAGTTTTTCTGAATCTTTAGCAAAATACTGATTATCAGAGAACAGTAAAGTAAAACATACATTAACATTCCTACCCATGGGAATGAAAAGGCACCCACCTTCCAGGCCTGTTTGCAAGGTGTTCTGTAGCAGAACTTCTTTAACTGTTTTTTTGTTGCTGGACATAAACAGATCTACTAGAGTAGGTGATAACAGCTGGAGCAATTCTTAGAGGACACCTGGGTGCAACTTCCATTTATGAGGGGCCTACACTGGTCCTGCTCAGCTTGTCTGAATAATGTTTTGCTCTGACATAGTATATGTAGCCTGGAAAGATAGATTGTGCTGTGTTGCTAGTTCCTAGGCTACCATAGTTAGTCTGCCAAGAGGGTAGATCCTGGACCCTCCTACCCTGTTGGTTTATGTACCCCATCATTGTGGTGCTATCTGTGATTACTAGCAGAGGGCCTGGAGTCCTGAGATTGTTTAGAGACTTGAGAGCATTTATTACAACCATCATTTATTTGACATTTATGTAATTTAATTTGCCTTGTTTGTTCCAAAGGCCTTGAATGTTCTCCCCCTTGGACACAGCTTCCCAAGCAAAGTCTGTTGCATCTGTGGTTACAGACTGGGTAGTGAATGGAAGGGGAAGAGAGGCCTTGGCAGAGAAACAACTGATTCACCCACCAGAGTATCTCCTTGTTCATAAATTCCAACACTGGACTCCGAAATTAAAGTAGGTGCTGGTGTTTGTTCCAAATTGATTTGACAAACCACTGAATTTTCCTTATGAAGTTGAGTCAAAAGAATCACGAAAAGTGTAGTGTAGTGTAGGCCATGACACCTATAATTCTGAGGTATTCCTTAGCAGAAGTCAAAGTCTGGTTGGAAAGTATCAGAAAATGTTCCTTGTAGCATTAGACTCTGCTCTGAGGAAGAAAACTTGCAATTAGGAATGTGTGTGGACATCCCAGAAACATTACCCTGTGAGAGGGAATGAGAGATGTTTCTATGTTCACATGAAAACTCAGGCTGATACAAAAAATGCTTTTTGTTTGTGTTTTATTTTTTACTCAAGGCAAAGATTTGTGACAACTTGTGAAAGAATCTACAAAAATAAAGAAATCATCTAAATATGGAAAATGTAAATGCCCTGCAAAATTCAATGGGTTATAACAGTGTTGCTTTTTAAGTGAGGAGAAGATTCATGAGTGAAAGGCTTTAAAGAGAATAAAGCCAAGCCTGTCCTCTTACCTGCTTTAGGAAAAGGTAAATGTCTAACCTTATATTTCCTTATTTGAGCAGAACTCTCCAGAAAAATGAACAGCTAAAAGGACAGTCTCTTCCCCAAGGAATGAGCCTCCTCATTTCATTTTAGTGAAGGAGCATCACATAGTCCCTTCCCTGATGCTGGCAAGAGCAGTTCTCTCTTGCATGACAAGGTCGGTTAAACAGCTGCAGCTAATGTGTCTACCTCCAGGTACTTAATAGATTCCCAAGGAGCAACATCAAAGGGACTAAGAGAAAGTAGTAAGCAGTCCAAGGAATAGCAGATGGCCACAGCAGAGTCACCCAATAGTGCCAGAGGCAAATAAGATGCCAAAGCCAAGACATGCACCTCCTGGGCAACTTTTCTCTTCTTGTTGCTTGAGGAGGTAATTATCAAGTTGCTGGAACCTTGGCAAATCCCATTGGCGCTAGAGGTGTTTGATTAGTGGCTAGCTGTGCTTTGAAAAGCCAGTCTTACCTCCTGACAGAAAAGTTAAGTTCTACGGTAAAATATTTTAGTAATAACCAATAGACACATACTAGCCTCAGTACCAAGCAACACCCTTTGTCGTTGTTTTTAAACACCTTTATTAAATTATCAGTTAAGACATAGGCACCCATACATTAATAGAAAAGAAAACAAAGCATATTAAAATTTGTCATTCTCATGCATTACATATTACATATATATTTTCTTTTTTAACAATTATTCACTCCAACATTAAAAATTTGCTCAGTTCCTTTCCTTCCCTTAAACCTCACTTCTCTTCCAGGACATTAATCTGCATGCATTGCTCCCACACATTCCATGTATTTTTAAGTAATTACTTCCTTCCTTTTTCTAAAGATTCTACCTCTGGTTCTTTATTCTCCTTAACAATATTCAGTATTTTAATTGCAGTTGATTTAGATTTTTGACTTCTATGTTCTAGCAATTGCTTTTTTCGCAGTCAGTAGAATTTACACTTGGTAACGCTTTACTATGTATAGCCAATTCAGATCCTGTGTCCTAGCTTGAGAGAATAAGTTCCTTAGTTCCAGCCATTGCCTTTGACATTTCAGATACTGTACTCTGTGGAGAATTTTTAACATTTTCCAGCTCATTAAATTCTTTAAAAACATGTTCCCAGTTACCTTTCTCTGCTTTTTCACACCTCTGGCATCTGCTATCTACCTGAAGAAAAATTCTTCAAAGTCTGCTTCAAGTATACAAATACCTATGAAAGCAATTCCAAGCAACAATGATAGACCTTGTAGACCTTGTTGCATTCTTAGAAGTCATACAAATGTCATTTCATTGTTCCTTTGCAAATTGCATTTCCATTCTCTCTTCCCAATATTTTCTAACATCTTCTGATTTATTATTAGTGTTATCATGCAATATTTAACACGTTCTACTAATTATGCCTTTTTAATAGCAACATCAACCAAAAACTCGAAGCCACAATAAGGCTACTCCCTCCATGTTAGTCTTTCACTTAGCATTCCAGTAGCCCTTTCTCTTTCTCTGAACTCTGATATCAGTCATGTGGTCGGAAGGTAGTCTCTAACCTGCAGTTTGCTCGGACTCATGCCACTCTATTACTTATCCCTGTCTAGTTATTTGCACACAATACATAGGTTTCATAGCCAATTTTTTTCGGTAAACTCCAACCTCTTCTTGCCTATTTTCTATACCATTACTTGCAATCATACCATCTCCTTTATCCATTCCTGTGTTGACTTAGTTCTTAGAATACTTTTTGACAGAAAAGTAACAATTTTCCTCACAAAAAAATAATAGATAACAAGAGAATCCTCACGAGGACCCAGGACCATCTGTCTACCAAAGAAGGTGATAGACAAATGGGAAGTGGAGCTTAGGAGAATTGGGGAAGCAACCTGTGTGGAAAAATAAGTTTTCAGGTAAAAGTTTTTAATGGCAACTCTTAAAATGACAAGTGCTTCTCCAGGTATTTATTAGCCAGCAGTAGTGATTCAATTAATTTAGATATCACAGATAATTGATAAAGTCAGTCTAATAACCATGCAAAATTCAGCTTACAAGATAATGCCATGCAACATGCCCTCAATAATGCAGTTACTAACTAGATTTGAAAACAAAATTATGTTAATTCTAAAGGTTACTTTATTTTCTAGTTCTTTTGTAGCAATTATACAAGGCTCGGTAAATGAAGAATAAGTGCTTTAATGGAGCAATAGAGTGCTTCCATGTATGTGGCAATGAAAATGAAAAAATAGCCTGTAGAATACATATGAACCTTTTTTGTGTGTGTGTTTGAACTGCAATTATCCAATCCAAAATGTCTTGTTTTCATTAATTTTCTGATGCCTGGTTTATCCTATTCAGTGTTAAAAGGAAGCCAAAGGCTATCCCTCCAAACATTAAGAAGGCAGAAAAGCAGTCATGGATGAGACACCAGTCCATCACACAATTCACGTGTGCTCGCATTGGACACGCAGTGGTAGGTAATTTGGATGTGTGTTATTAACAGTGGATTATTTTATCACTGAGTACTGACATTTGATCAGCAGCTTTTGATTTAAATATGGATGATTATCAATTCATCTGCAAATATGCCTTTAGGATGTGGAAGGAAATGACAGCAATTAGTGAAAACAGACAGTAGGCAGACATGCAAACTCTGCACAGAAGACATCTCTTCCAGGAACCAAATGGGAGATCTAAATATGCAAGGCAGAAATATTAGCTACTGTACTAATGTATCACCATAAATCTAACAAAAATAGAGTTTTTTTCTACTTCTGAAAACATAATAGTTACTGTAATTTTTGTATACTGGGAATATATTCCTAAACTGTCTCCCAGAAATAAAATAAATAAATAAATAAAACTAGGAAGGCTGTTGTATTTAGTCAGTTGCCTTAAACATTCACTTATAACTCTGGTAGTCTGTGCTGCTTTTGTCCAAAATGTTCATATACTCATTTTATGAAGGAACATCTGAAGTAGAAGCAGTGAATATTTATGATAGCTGCTTCCCTACATAGTCTCTTGGAGAAATTCCTTAAGAGTCAGTAGCTTGTAGAAAAAGAAGTCGAATGGCGTAACGTCAAATGCTTTTCCCCATACAAAATCACTGGTAGTGCAGTTTCTAACTGTGCACTAGGAATGATCCACTTTCTTAGGAGATTTTTCCTTTCTTTGAATAAGTGTGACTGTGGAGTTGATATATAAGTTCAGGTGGTGTGAGGGCTTGCCCCATACATCGTAGTGAGTAGGGGGGCCTTGCCTCCTGCAAAAACAAAAGAAGAGAGTTTTTCACCCTTTTGATTTTCAGGATTTTTTTTTCATTCTTTTGAAGTGTCGTCAGGAAGTTGACGTTTCATAGTGGAACTGTGATAGCTGTCACGTTCAGGAAGAGCTGTGGAGAAATTAGTTTTCAGAGTTGTGAGAGACAATATACTAAAAATTATTCAAGCTAAAAGGCTGCATTTGCCAACTAAAAAGGTCATAAAATCAGATTTGCTTCAGTCTTTGACTCTTCAGTTAGAATAGCTCATAACCTCAAATTCATTCTTGTCAACCTGAAAAATTGATTCTTGTTCCAGGTCTAAAAGATTGTGAAAGATGCTTTCAAGATGGGATGGGCAATAATGGACAGATTGCAAGCAACAGACCACTATTCCATAAGCATTAGCTCATTTTTGAATATGTTACAGTTGAGTGTATTTGATGTGGTATATTATTTTTTTAATCAATTCCATTAATGTTTCAGTAGTGATTATTTTCCTGATGGTGCTTTTTTGAATTATTAGTGCTCTGTAGCACAGTGATTTAATTGTTGGCCTTCATGGCCAAATTGAGCTTTATGTATTATTAGCAGTGGAGTGTTTTGCTCAGCTCAGATATCCAATCATTTGTTTCTTAAAAATCATTTTCTACATTTTTATAATAGTTGCAGAGTAATGAATATATGTAATGTAATGAACATCATCTTTGTGACTTCCCTCATTGTTGGGCCCAGCCACTGTTGGCCTTTTGGCCACTAGCAGGCAGATATGTGACTACACCTGTCACACAACATATTGTTCCATATTGCCAGTGTAGTATATAGTTACATGTCCATCTAGGCCATCATAATGCTTTCTTTCCTTGTGTGTCACTTCTGTCCCCAGTTCACCTCCTGAAGAGTAACATACCAGGACCCACCAGTGATTCCCCCCAGTGAGGAGCCTACACACTCCACCGGAAACAGACCCACAGAGCTCTCCGTGCCACGTTCTGCTAGATAACCTATGTCACACCACAGAAAAGCTGGCCTTGAAAAGGCTGGGGTCCCAACAGATAATGAAAAGCAGGTGTATGATGTTACGGCTGCTCCTACAACACATCCACTGCCATGGATGATACTGCAAAAAATATGAACATAAATGGATAGAATTAAAGCAGTGAAGGGCAAATTAAAAAAAAAAAAAACATTACAACAAAAAGAGAGAGAAAAACACAAAAACAAATGCAGTTATCACTAATGACAAGTGACGAGTACCTCAGGGTTCAGTCCTGGGACCGCTCTTGTTTGGCATCTACTTCTCTGAAGTACAAGCCAACACTAAGGGACTCTGGATAACAAAGTTTGCAGATGACTGCAAACTGGGAGCCATTATTGAATCCCCAAATGATGTGGATACTCTACAAAAGGGCCTTACAGAAACAGATGCTTGGTGCCAGAGCCAAGGGCTCAAGCTCAATGCCAAGAAATGTATAGTTATCCCCTTTGGGAAAAAACATGTATCCGTGAATTACCATATAGGTGGCAGTACACTAAACTCTGAAAGTTTGATAAGAGACTTAGGGACACAGGTGGACAGTGGTCTCACCTTTGATAACCACATCGCCACAACAGTCAGAAAATCCTTCTATGTGGCACACCTCATCACTAAGGGCTTTTCATCCAGAAAAAAGGAGGTCATTGTCCCACTGTACTCATCCCTCATTAGACCCATTATAGAATACAATGCCCCATTTGGTATGTACCTCTCAAGACATCTGCAACAACTGGAAAGGCCACAGAAATACCTCACTAAAAGAATCACAGGCCTAAAGCAGATGCCCTACGCTGACCACCTTAAAAAACTCCAGCTATACTCTGTCGCATATCGTCTACTCAGAGGCGATCTTTGCTTAACATACAAGGCCATGTCAAACCCAGAGCTGTTGGACATGCTACACTTAAAGAAATCTCAATCCCTCAGAGCCACACGCTCCAGGGATCTAAACCTTGTCATCACAGTAAACAAAACATGCTGGAGGGATAGGTCCCTGACCCAGAGACTTCCCAGACTCTGGAATAGATTGCCCATACATGTCAAGCAGAGTGCCTCTTTGGCCCTCTTCAAAAGGAACCTTGACGATTGGATGGGAGAAAGGAAATTCACCCCAGGGATCACGTCAGTCGCCCTGCTAGACAGGGGTCCAGGGAAGTAAATAGTGTGGGAAGAAATAGCCAGGGAATTGTTATTGCTAGGCTTGTATAGGCCCTAGGGCTGATAGCCTAGTAGCAACCTATGAACCTAAACCTATGTGTGCTATAATGGGTGGTTTTAGTCCCTGGAGAAATAAAATGTCATTAGGTATGCCATGGTAAACAAAATTAACTACAGAGGCATGAAAGAATGATACTAAATCAGTTTCCCCATATATAAGGCATGTGAACTGTGCATGTGCTATAAGCATTGTGACAACAAAGGGCAGAGTTGCTGGTCTGACCAATCCTCTTAGCCAGAAGTGGCCACCCCATAGGAGTGTGCTATTAGGTGGTAGACATCACCTACCAAGAAGTGCCATGTAACACAGCATGGGATATGCCTAATGAATGTTGTATGGATTTTTACGGGGCTCTGCTGTTAGACGGATTTATTCTACACAATCTTACAGAGACTGCACACTACCTAGTGTATCCTCATGTATACATGTGCATTAATTTGTTTACATATCTTAATGTATGTGCAGGGAACACACTTTTGCCTGCTGCCTGTCAAACAGTGAACAGGAAATACTTACTGGATGATATCCCGTGTGCTAACGTCTTACCTTCTCAGTTATCCCAGTTCTTTGATGTGTCCTTTCTCTTTCAGCCTGAACACAGCATGATGCAAATTGTATAGCCTTCTACAACAGGTAGAAGAAACTTGAAATCAGCCATGATAAGCTTCCCAGCAACTGCTGACATATCTTTAATATATATACTGTATAATGTTATTCTAGATATATTTATGCCTACCTTTCTAATTTGTCTCTTCACTGCAAGTCTGGACAATAGATTCGCCCAGCGGGCACTTCTTCCACATTCTGCTGTTGCTAACGTTGTGGCTGAGGGGCATCAGTTTGATGAGTATGGTAGTGCTCTGCTGGAAGGGGTTCTGGTCTCTCATCAGTAGGCAGTTTACCTGCATTACCTGAGGTGGCCCAAACTCAACTGTGGCAAGATGACGGAGGCTGCAGATATGTGGTCCAGACAGACAGCCTTCTGAGCAGAAATAGAGATTCACTCAGTTGGCTGGCCTCTTCCATCACACCACCAGGGGAAGGATTGGCCCATACCAACGACCACATTGATTAATGCCCTACTGGGCCAATATAGGAGATGACACAATGACACATCAGCTGCTTGTACTTCACTCTGTTCCTGGACATGTCTACTCCATTCCTTTTGTGTTACTCACTGTACTATGTGTATTGTCCAACCTTTTCAATTATCATTTGTCTACCTGCATTTGTCTATCCCCATTCCACATCTACCCATCCAAGTAAGTGCAATTCCACCCATGTTTATCAGTGCTTTGTGCTTTTTTGTCTGTCCCTGTGCACAATATTTTAACCCCCCCCCTTCTTCTGCCATGCTTTCACGCCTCTCTTCTATCTGTATAAATAAAAAAATGGAGCCTTATCCCCACAAAACTAAAACTGCCCTCCTTGCCCCAGCCTATACACTCCTATACATTATCCTTTTATGTGATCTTCTGCTTGGTCTTCTCCCTTTTCCTATTGTTTTGCACACCCCTTTACTTCTCCTTTATACATTCAACAAGTGTTTACATATGTGGACACCATATCAGTTCAACTGCAAATGCTATAAGGCAAGGTAGTGTGGTGTAGTGTGGTATAAGGCAAGGTGTGGTGTTTGGTACCATCCTCACAAGAGATGTGGTAGCACAAACAGCCTAGCTGCTTGAAGCATTGCTTTTTACTGAGATATATAGGTCTGAGTTCTTGTTTTCTGTTTTTACTATATATAACAGTGTAGTGTATAAATGCTTTATAGAGTGCTTTGCATTTCATTGTATGCATTTTTATTGCTTACTTGTGCCTATTTGCATAGTTTCACTGAGCAGTTAGCTCCACTTGCATAGTTGCTGCATGGATCATTTACATACCCTAAAGAATGATTAGCACCATATAAGCACCATTTGTTTCAATTAGATATTCAGTGCCTACCTTTGCTGTCATGTAATACTGCTTAGCTGTTCAAGGCTTGCTCAGAAGCACAGTCTACCTCTATGAATAATGTCCTAGCTGTCTTTCTGCCTGTTTTTAACCTAAAAATGGTAACTGGCAAAGGTGTGTCATAAAAATATTTTTCTAGCCCAGACTATGAAGTATTGCCTTTGCCATCATTATATCCATGTAATTAGGCATTTACCACCAGTCTACCTACACCAGCAACATATTTTCCCCACTCTACCCTCATCAAAGGTTCATAGATTAGTACTAGGCCATTTTAAGCCTAACCAATTACCCTATATATATATATATATATATATATATATATATATACATATATATATATGCATCTACTTTCAGATATTTAAATACCATATTACTGAATGTCAAATTATCGAGACGAAAATGAGGAATACTCAAAATACTGAAACTTTAAAATACCAAACCACACCATACCAAAAACGTACAAATAAACTGAAACCAAACTCTTGAAATAACAACCTATCCCTTTAAAAAATTACACCACCTACCATTCAAACATCTTATATGTCAAAACCAACTCACCAGGAAGTATAACATGACTTAACTAAATTACGCTTTACCGGGTCTGCAAAATCAAACCTGCCTACATCACACCCACCACCCAACACTCCAAAATAATTATGTATTTTATTCTTTAAAATCCTTCTAGCTTTCTGTGCAGTCCACATGATGGCTTCTACTCTACCCTGCCTGTGTGCTCTCTGGCTTTAGAAGCTTCCCCTGACAGGTTAAACACTCTGTGGTCATTCCCTGCCCAACAGACTCGCCCAGCAAAATACATTGTGAAAGAGTATAAATCTGCTTCAGTTACCTGCCTGAAGCATCTCCAAAAACAAACTAAAAAGCACAGCTTTCTAAACTCCTCCTGATGGGTTAAACACTCTGTAGTCATCCCCTGTTCAACAGACTCACCTAGCAAAATACCTTGTGAAAGAGGATAAATCTGCTTCAGTTACCTGCCTGAAGCAGCTCCAAAAACAAACTAAAATGCACAGCTTTCTAAACTCTTCTCCCGACGGGTTAAACACTCTGTGGTCTTCCCCTGCCCAACTGACTCAGTTACCTACCTGAAGTAGCTCCAAAAACAAACTAAAAAGCACAGCTTTCTAAACTCTTATACCAACGGGTTAAACACTCTGTGGTCATCCCCTTCCCAACGGACACGCCCAGCAAAATACCTTGTAAAAGAGTATAAATCTGCTTCAGTTACCTGCCTGAAGCAGCTCCAAAAACAAACTAAAAAGCACAGCTTTCTAAACTCTTCTCCTGATGGGTTAAACACTCTGTGGTAATCCCCTGCCCAAAAGACTCGCCCAACAAAATACCTTGTGAAAGAGTATAAATCTGCTTCAGTTACCTGCCTGAAGCAGCTCCAAAAACAAACTAAAAAGCATAGCTTTCTAAACTATAGGTGTTCCTTCTATTGCATTTTATCCACACTCTGAATCTGCTTTTAAAACTATTTGCTTTTTAAAAAGTAAACTGCTCCTTATTACTACAGAGCAGGTGAGCATCCACGCAGTTTCGTTTTTTCTGGCTGTAGTAACTTACTTTGGCCACTAGGCAGCAACACAATGCCAGCAGTCTACCACATTCCTGCTGTTTTAACTAATATTACCAACAGCTTTTAGTTTAATGTTGTTTTAACTCTCAATAGTTCCAGTATATGTAGGTTTAATGTTGCCAGCCACACTCTAGAGTGCTGTTTAACCCCTAGTACATCTTCTGTTCCCTTTGTCTCCTGATTTTAAACTTATATCTGCAACATTTCCATCTCTGGCTTGCTCGCATTCCCTCTTCAGCTATGATTTTCACAGTTGCTTCCTTTCTAATTGTTCCAGTGCTGTTTCACACTGCTTACATGACCCTGTCAGTACTGGTTCCAACAAGCTAGGCCACTATGATATCCATCTCCAGTCTCTATTCCAACCCCTCCCCTAGTTTCTTTCACTTTCTTTTCTTTCCAACCCCTCCCCCAGACTCTTTAACTTTGCCTTCCTTCCTGTGATGCCATATTTTACCTCTCTGAACCACTCTAATCCTTTCCCTATACCACTGCTAGAATATCCCTTACCCCTTCCATACTTTTGTCTGAACTTACCTTACAGCCCACTGATTGTTTTTCACTGTTGACCTTGATTCTTCCTTTCCTTGGCTCTACCCACTTTGTTTGCCCTATTTGCTCACTCCACTCCCCTACCCTACCCTACCCCAAAATCCCACCCACCTTAATACCCCTACACTTACACTTAAGTAGCCACTCCCACCACTTCCACCATCCAATCCAAACTACCCATCATACCCCCAAAATCTCCTCCCACAGTTCACCCATTATAGTAAGCCTACCTTTCAGAGTTTACTGCCAAACACAACTTATCCTGATAACCTACTAAACAATTAACCTAAACCATAATCTCTTACTCAAACTAACTCCACAACTTAACTCACCCCTATTTCTACTCTAATAACTAACATCATGACCTTCAAATCTCTATCCCTACTTACTCAAATAATACTTCTAATTACCTTAACTTACCTAAATTATATCACCCAACCTACTAATGCAAACAACTCACCCCATTTCACACCACTACCCCATCCTCTAGAAGGTACACATCTACTGTTACACATATATCTCCCAGTCTCTACCCCCTTTACACTAGCATGCTCTTCCCCTATAGACTCCTACTTAACTCTAAAAACCCTGTTCCCAACTACACTAGTCTAATGTCCACAAAACTCTCTACCTGTATACTACACCCCAAATAAACCAAATACCTCATCCATCATCGTATCTCTATCCTTCTCTCCGGGGACATCCACCCAAACCCAGGCCCCTCTACCATACTGCATCCAACCCCCCAAGCAACAGGTAAACCCCACCCCTTCTCAGCTCTGAATGCTCAAAGCCTGTGTAACAAAATTCCAAACCTTCATGCCTGGATTCTACATAACCAGCCTGATATTCTCTCCATCTCAGAAACCTGGCTTAAGCCTCACATACAAGATTCTGAAATAACTCCTCCCAACTACCGCATGTTAAGGAATGACAGAACACAAAAAAGGGAAGTGGTGTAGCACTCATATGTTCATAGATTCATAGGTAGGTACTAGGCTATCGACCCTAGGGCCTATACAAGCCCAGCCAAAAAGGTACCCTGGCTTTTTCCACCCAAGAAAATTATTTTCCTGTGCCACTGTTGAGCAGAGCCACAGAAGAGATCCCTGGGGTGAATTTCCTATTTCCCATCCAATCATCAAGATTTTTCTTAAAGAGTACTAATCAGGAGCTTTGTTTGATATAGATAGGTAGTTTATTCCAGAGTATGGGAAGTCTTTGGGACAGTAATCTATCCCTCCAGCATATTCTGTTTATTGTGGTGACAAGGTTTAGTTCCCTAGAGCATGTAGCTCAGAGAGATTGGGACTTCTTTATGTGGAGCATGTCCAACAGCTCTGGGTTTGACATAGCTTTGTATGTTAGGATGAGATCACCTCTGAGTAGGCAATATGCAACAGAGTAAAGCTGGAGTTTTTTGAGACAGTCTGCATAGGGCATCTGTTTGAGACCGGTAATCCTCTTTGTGAGTTATTTCTGCTGCCTTTCCAGTTGTTGTAGATATCTCTAAAGGGGTGTTGTACTCTATAATGGGTCTAATGAGTGATGAGTAGAGGGGAACAATGACCTCTTTTTTTCTGGATGATAAACCTTTTGTGATGAGGTGTGCCACGTAGAAGGATTTCCTGACTACTGTGGTGATGTGATTATCAAAGGAGAGACTACTGTCCACCTGTGTCCCAAGGTCTCTTATCACACTTTCAGTGTTAAGTATACTACTGCCTATGTTGTAGTTCATGGGTACAGAGTTTTTACCAAAGGGGATGACAATGGACCTTTTGGCATTGAGCTTGAGGCCATGGCTTTGACACTAGGCATCTGTCTCAATGAAGCCCTTTTGTAGGATGTCCATATCATTAGGAATTTCAATTATGGCTCTTAATTTGCAGTCATCTGCAAACTTCATTAGCCAAAGACCTTCTGTGTTAGCCTGTACTTCAGAGAAGTAGATACCAAACAGGAGAGGACCCAGGACTGAACCCTGTGGTACTCCACTTGTCACTTGTCTGAAGTTGGATTTGGAGTCTGCTACTTTCACAGTGTGGTTTCTGTCAGTGAGCCAGTTGGCAACCCATCTTGTGACATAGGGATTTATACCTAGTTTAGTGAGTTTATCTATAATTCCAGAGTGGGGGATGGTGTCAAAAGCCTTGGCAAGATCTAGATAGGCTGTGTGAACCACCTTACCCTCATCTACAGCTTTGGTGACTGCTTCAAAGAAGTCTATCAGGTTTAGGAGACATGATCTGCATTTTACAAACCCGAACTGGGCGGGGTCCAGAGTTTGGAGATTACCAATGTCTTTGTTTATAAGTTCCATGATGATACATTCCATGGCCTTGCAGGCCAGGCTTGTCAGGCTAATGGGGCGGTAGTTCCCAGGGTCCGTGGTGGCTCCCCCCTTGTGGAGTGGGCTAACCGTCATTGTGCACCATTCAGTGGGCACAAAGCCTGAGGTGAGGCTATGATTGATCATGGTACTTATTTGGGCGCCAGTTCGTTCTGTAGTTCATGTAGAATGCAGCCTGGGACGTTGTCTGGTCCCATGGATGCTGTGTTCTTGGCTTTGGAGAGTGTGGCGTTTACCTGTCCAGCCATAATTACAGGAACTTTGCATTCTTCCTGTATAGAGATGGGCTCTTTAGGGGGTGAGAGGGGGGTAAAGTTAGCACTGAACCTATTTGCCAGGATGTTGTCAATATCAGTTGGGTCTGTATATTTAGTGCCATTGTGCTGTAACTCAAAGCAGATCTGAGTGTTGCCATTGAGATTCTTGACACAGCTATAGAATGCTTTGTGGTTGTCTTTAGAATCAGTGGTGATTTCGTTTTTGTAACTAGCTTTGGACGATTTTATCAGGGATCGCAGCTTCTTACTAGGGCTGACCAGGGAGCTCCTCCACTCACTGGATTTTACTCTCTTTTGCAACAGTTTCTTCCTTCTGTTGTACAGTTTGTTTAAGGCAGGAGACCACCAGATTGACTTCCTTTTTTTGGAGGATAGCGTCTTGGTTCTGTTTGGGATAGCATGATCCATGCACTCGTGTAAGTGCTTATAAAGTGCAATTGTGTAGGATTCAGTAGTAGTAACTATATTGTCCATCTGCATGGGTGTCATGAAGTTCACCACTTGTGTCTTAAGAAGCATGAAGTTGGCTTTGGAGACATTTTTTACTGTGGTTTCCTTAATGGGGAGTGGGGGCACTCCTTTACTCAGCATCCCTCTTAGTCACCTCCTATACCAAACCCTTTCCCAAATTTGGCAAGGCAGAAATAATACCAGCCTTTCTCCACTTAAACAAGCATAAAATGCATATTTATTCTCTCCCTCTATATTCCCCCTGGCGACAATATCTCATCCCTTGAAGATATTCTCTCCTGGGTCTTGACCAACATTACTCATGAAACTATAATCCTGGGGGACATGAATATAAACTGGGCCACAATCCAGTCTCCCACTAACTCACTCAATATTAACTTATATAACTTTACACAACTAATCAAGTCCACTATCAGGCCTTCCAAGAACTCCATTACTGGAACTACAATAGACTGGATTCTAGTATCCCATCCTCACTGTATCTCTGATAGTGGAATTCTCCCAGACCCACTAGCTGACCATTTCTCCACTTTTGCCCACCGTCTCCCCTCTTCTATACAACTAACTCACACCTATATTTCCACTCGTTACCTAAAGAACTTCAATGATGAAACCTTCTCAAATGCACTAAAAAGCACAAACCGGAACCCATTAAAAACTCTTTCCTTAGATAATGCTCTATCCTACTTTAACTCTTCTTTCACAAACCTGCTCAACTCCTTTGCCCCTCTAAAAACAAAACATATAAAAAGTAACTTTGTACTCTGGTTAACCAAAAACACCTTAGATTCTATGCGACTTTGTGACAAAGCCTGGACATGTTACCATAAAAATAAAACCACTCTCACCCTAAATGAATATAAAACACTACAAAATAAAGTAAAAAAAAGTATTACCTTAGACTGCAAAGCCTATTTCTCCTCTCTCCAAACCAACCACACCACCAATCCCAAACTATTTTGGAAAGGAATCTCATCTCTCCTCAACCCAGGATAAAAAGAAAACCCTTGCCCCAACCTAGATGCCTCTGACATGGACTTGGCCACCCAATTTAACTCTTTCTTCATAAATTCCATAAGCAAGCTAACATCATCCTTCACCAACACCTCTACAACCCCTCCTCAGCATGCTCCCATCACTTCCTACCCTAGCATCCCTTGCCACCAAACTTCCACCTTTCTCTATCAATCCCATCTCTATATCCACCCTAAAAAAACTTCTCCTAAAATTAAACCTGGTTCCAATGCCCCTGATGAAATTCCCTCCTACTTCCTAAAAGTAGCCATAGAAGTCATTGCTCTCCCTATCAGCATACTAATTAATCAGTCTATCTCAGAAAGCCAGGTCCCCCAGCTCTGGAAAAAAGCCTTTATTATTTCTCTCCATACAGGTGGCAATAATAATGACATCCTCAACGTACGCCCTATTGCCATTCTATCCACTATTTCTAAGCTACTTGAAAAGTGTGTACACCAAAAGCTCTTACCCTACCTCATCAATAATCAGCTTCTTACCTCCACACAACCTGGCTTTAGACCAGGTCATAGTACCTCCACTGCCCTCCTCTCCTTCCTAGAAACAATCAACAAAGCCCGCAACTCTGGCCACTTTTTATCCAATCTTTTCCTCAATCTCTCTAAGGCATTTGACACTATTTCCCATAACCTCCTTCTTACCAAATTCTCTAAACTTAACCTATCCCCTTCCTCTGCCCACTGGTTCTCAATCTATCTCACAAACAGGCAACAAGCAGTTAAATGAAAAAAAGCTACCTCACCCTTCTTTAATACATCCACAGGTGCCTCCCAAGGTTGCATTCTAGGCCCCCTACTATTCAACATATCCATAAATGATTTCTTCCAAGCCATTCCTAACTCCAGTCTCATCCAATATGCCGATGTTTCTACTATAATCTGTTCCTCTCCTTCCATCACAACTCTAAACAATCCAACACAAGCCACCTTCTCTTCCACTGAATAGTGGATGCTCAACAACCATCTATCCCTTAATGCAACCAAAACAAAACTTATGTTATTCAGTACATCCAAAAACCTCTTCCCTAGACAAACAATCCTTCATAATTACCAGCAATAACAATGCCCCCTAGAACTAGTCTCTGACACAAAATTACTAGGAATTATCATTGACAATCAATTACATTTGATAAGCATCTACAAGCAAATATCAAAAAAACTCATAAAAAATTAGGTAAGCTTTACCGCCACAGTCGCTTTATCTTTCCCACCACCAAGATTAAATTAGCTAATACATACCTCATCCCATCCCTTTTATATGAGGCATCTACCCTAACCAGCCTACAGTCTTCCCTCAAAACAAAACTCTCATCTTGTTATAACAAAATATCCAAATTTACGGCAGGTCATAGAGCCTCTTCTCACCACTGTAATTCCCTTCACCAACTAACTTGGCTAGAATTACCAAACTTCCTCACATATACCCAGCTCATCCAAGCACACAAACTCATTCATAACCTGTCTCTCTGCCCTTCCCTAGCAAATACCTTTGAAATGCATAAACCAGATGGACTCCTAAGATCCAATTCCCAAAACCTAATTAAATTGCGTAAACCAACACATCCTGCTGGGAATCAATTAATGTCCTTCTCTCTTGCACACCTCTGGAACTCTCTCCCTTCTCCATCCGCACCACCAGCAGTCTCTCCTTGTTTAAAACCTTACTGCACTCGCACCTTACTTCACAATAGAAATGCTCTTGCTCTCATCCAACCTAATACTACCACACTTTCTTCCTAACTTGCCAAACGTTGTTGCTGTCACTACCTCCTAAAGTTTTACATCCTTACCTCATTGTAAATCCCTAAAAAAAAAAAATTAACCTGATGTAATTTTCCTAATGAAAATCTTTTATTTCTGTATTATGTAACATCTATTTGAATTGTGCAATATGGGTTTGTACTATACAAAATATGTATTTAACATTTAATTGAAATGTATATTTTGGATTTGTGCTCTTTCTGTACTATGTATTTGTATTTCTCTGGAGCTTCTCTCCCCAGGACTTCATTGAAAATGGGCTCCTTGTAGCCTAATGGACTATCCTGGAAAACAAACTGCAAATAAATAAATAAAATAAATAAATACATTTTTATTTGTTTGCATGGGAGCAGTGCCTCCTGGCACCCCACCCCCACACTCTCTGCAAATTAAATATACCAACTCCGAGATCGGACTACACTGAGGAAAAGGTTAAACACCCACGGCACGCCCATATGTGTATGGGAACCACCCAGTTGAGTATGCACATTCAGCATCTCGCTATACAGGAAATGTGAGCAACTTCCTGGACCTTTAACCATGGGAAAACAATTGAAAATATGAAATACATTGGATTTGTATGTATTTATCTGAACTAAAATAGTAAGTACAAATAGACAATATTCCTTTGCTGATCATTTCTATTTAACAGACTGTAAAAACCTTTCTTACTTCTCTAACATTTCTTTACAACATTACTATCTATAATATAAATTTGAACATTATATCTTTCAAAAGTAAAATTTATATACAAAAACACAACATTTGTTTGTGTCTTTTGGCTTTTCCCGGTTAGGGGTCGCCACAGCGGAACTCCAGTCCGCTAATGATTGGCAGTTGATTTTTACGTACCAGCTTGCCAGGCCTGACTCACAACCTTCAACGAAGGTACGCCCATTCACGCATGTCTACACGCAGAAGACACTCTAGCTGAGAATCGAACCGGACAGCATCTTACTGTGAGGCGACAATGCTACCGCAGCACCATCACCGTGTATTTAATATCTAAACATATAACATTTACTAAATACTCACACGAACACGTTACAAATCCACTCGAACAGATGAACACCAAAAAAACAAGGAAATGCATCAAGAATCCTTTATTGAGTGCTTTCGTCTCCTAGTAGAAAAATTCATCAGAATAAAAAAATGATGAAGTTTTCTACTAGGAGACGAAAGCGCTCAATAAAGGATTTTTGGTGCATTTCCTTGGCTTTTTTGGTGTTCATCATTTACTAAATACTATCATAATGAAAAGAAAACAAGCCAAAGCATACATAACATCATTTTCAATATTAGGGTTTTCACTATTTTAAACTTTCAGCCTTTTGAATATTTGGCATTATCATCATGATTATTTGACATTCGGTAATGTGGTAATTCAACTTTTCAAAGGGGATCCATATATATAGATATATATGTATATAGCAAACTGTAAAGCCTAGCAATCTGCTAAACCAGCTCCAAAAACATGTTAACAAAATCCTCCATAAGGATAAAATACATAATAAAGCTGTAAACAAGTTCAAGAGGAAAGGTGCTCAGTCCAAAACCAATAAACAAAAAAAAAAGAGCACCAGATAGCCGTTTCCACCATAAATACAGTTTATTGAAGCACAGCAAGCCACAGCACAAGAGACAAGATTAACGCTGACACACAACCAGTTTGTTTTCACCACACCACTTCATCAGATAACACAAACCCCATACCTTCCTCTTTATATACCCTTACCAATAAATAATTAATCAATTAAAAAATTAAAAAACCTTCTAATTCATTAACCCTTCATTGACCTAGTCAAATTATTACACATATAAAGTTCCTAACATCCATTTTATAATATGCAACAAATGTATCCAATAAGTATTTTAAACATTTTAAATAAATATATAGTATAAAATATAATAAATATTTAAAATGCATAAATAAATCACCATCACAAATATATGTTGTTAAAATGTTAAAATGTACTAAAAGTGTTAAAATGTTGAATTATAAATATAACTTGTAACTGAACACAGGGGTATAATAAATAAATCTAAAGCTTAGCTGCTCTTAACTTTAAAATAGGGGCGAGGGAGATCATTTAATTCAAGCCCGGCCATTTACTGGCTTCTAATACCAGTTGCCAGTATACCTCTTGGAAAAAGGATGTTTCATGTCTTGTATACATAGAAAAGACAGTTATTCAAACATGTTTCTGCATTACAATAGTAATCACCCTTTATTTCAAAGGAAGGGAATCATCAAAGGGCAACTAATTAGAGCGGCCAGAATGTGCAGTGAAGAGGCTTTATTTAATGTTGAAAGTTTATTTTTGAAAACATTATTTGAGGAGAGGGGGTATCCCACACAGTTAATAGACTCAGTAATCTCAGAGGTCGCAAGCCAGAGGAAGGACAAATATTTCCCTTTATTGGGAGAAGAACGTAGATATGAACATAATAGAATAGATAACAAATCAAAAGAGCAAGGGTGTCTTTTTGTGCACACGAATTGTAATGAAAGTCCAGCAGTAGAAAGGGTTGTTGATAAATATTGGCCGATAGTGACCATGAATGAAGAATTTAGGAATATGCTCGGCGACAAACCTCAATTTATTAGAAGAAGAAACAAGAATTTAAAGGAATTGCTAGAGATAAATCATGAGGTAGGACAGGCCAAGTTGAACCGAAAGACTGGAACATTTAAATGCAATGCTTGCAGGCAGTGCCCCAATATTATTAACAAGAAAGGTTTTTATTTAAACTCAAGAAAGACTTATATAAAATCTCCGGGGTATTACAATTGTAAAGCGAAGGGAGTGGTTTATCTTGGGCTGTGCCAGAATTGCCAGAGTTTTTACATAGGTAAAACGGAGAGGACCCTGGCAAAAAGAATATACGAACATCTTTATGAAATCAGTAAAGGGAAGGAAATGAACGCATTCTTTAAACATTCATTGACTTGTGACCAAATGGAGCTTAGGTTTATAGTTTTGGAACAGATAGAAATTAACCCCAGAGGAGGAGATTGGGAAACCTCCTTAGAGTACAAAGAGCTGCTTTGGCAGGTGAAATTAGAAGCGGCAAAGCCCCCCGGCCTTAATGCAGCTATTAGTATTGCTAGTTTATTAAAAATCAGAAGAGCAAAATTATGACATAAAGGTAGAATAAGTAACACCACAACAGATCACAAGAGTTAAGTGCTAGATTATGTGGTTTACAATTCCTAACAGTGCCTAACACTAGGTACATTCAATTTTGAAGCTTTAGATAGGTATAGCACATTATTACACAATACTTTGCACTATTTAGGAATATAAATAAAGGCTGCAGTTGCCAGGTTAGGAACACTTCAGAATTTGTATTGGTACTCAATAAATATTAGTTGACATCAGGTTGACCAGTTTTAAAAGACTTTTAAATACATTTTTGCATGTCTACAATATTTTAGTTATTTGTAGGTTTCACATATTTTAACAAGCCTAATTTGTATGTTGAGTAGAGTAGGATAAGGAGAGTGTATTTTAATTTCGTTGTAAAATATTATACCATCAAGCTATGACAATGTTGCAAGTGAATGTATTCCTTTAATCATAAATTCAATAATTAAATAATTGAATGTTAATTAAAATCAGGGTTTGGTAAGGGCAGTATAAAAGAACCCTCCAAACTATGTAACAAATGTCTTGAGAAAGCCTGGGAGTGCCCGGGTGAAAGCACTTGATATACAATATATTGGATGTGTTTTTATGTTTTTACGCTGTTCTGGTGAAGCTTAAAATAAAACAAATTTGCGTTCAGCACTTGGTTCGCAATCCTTGTATCCTGATTTTCTTGGACTACCAGTGGGTGTTTTTACAAAGTGCTTTGTTTTCTGTGATACCTCTTGGTATACTAACTTAGTCTCCCATGATCCACCCCTTTTATCCATGGGTACCACATCCACCACAAAAAATGTAAAAACAGCAGCCTCCCATATCTGAGTGTGTTTATATAGGGCATTTTTTAACATAACACCTCTTAATATCGTAAAGGTGCTAATATATCCATCTGTTTAAATACCTTTCAAAGTAAAATGCCTCACATTTCTTACATGTCGCAATATAAACTAAACCTTTACTGTCACAATTATTTTGTGACTTAGATCGTATATGTTTACCCCCTGCTACTAATACATATTTCTGAGAAGTTAGATATAAAAGGACACTGCTGGCATGCTCCGCACTTGAAAGTCCTAACCTTCTTATTGACTAACTCCACATATTTATTCTCCAAAAGGTCCTTAACATTTCTACTTTTCCTGTAAATACATTTCAGGGGAACATCAAACCTTAAATTCCGATCCAATAACTTGGAAAACTTGTCCCATTCCTTCTGAACTGAGTCCCTAATAATGTAGGAATTACCATTATAATCTGAAATGAAGGCATTCCCATATTCACCATCTACGCTGATGTCAGTATTCATTTTATCTACTTAGTTTACTTTATAACTGAGTCTTTTGAACAGAATATAGGTGCAAATCTGTCTTTTCTGTGTAGAAGCACTTCATCCTGAATCCCACATATTAACAATTCTGGGTACCTTCATTCTAAAAACATTTGTTTTAACAAATCACATTCATCTTTAAAATCCTTTTCCCCAGATGTCATCTTACTACCTCGAACATACTAACCCTTTACTATGCCTTTCTTCTGATGGAACGGATGGGCGCTCTTAAAATGCAAAAAAGAATTACAGTATGTCCCCTTTCTATGTACCCTGGATTCAAATCCATTCTCCCCTTTCCGGATCATAACATCAAGGTAGTCAATATTTTCATAACCTACCTTATATATAAACTTCAGGAATCCAGTGCTGTTAGAAATATACTCAAAAAACTAAAAAAAACTCTCCTCACTATCAGTCCAAAACAAACAAATATCATCGAGGAAATGTTTGTAAAAGACCCAACTATTTTTAAATCTTGAATAAAACACATATTTCTCCTCCCACTAGGCCATTACAAGGTTGGCATATGTAGAAACACACATGGCCCCCATAGCCACCCCTTTTGTTTGCCGGAAGAACTCACCCTCAAAGTAAAGGAAATTATTATTCAAAACAAGCTCCATAAGAACCAAAATTACATAAATCTCCTTCTTTGTGAATTTATTATCTTTCTTAAAATTTCTTCAAAAAAATTCAAACCAGCTCTATGAGGGATGGAGGTGAAAAAGGTCGACCACATCACTAGTGATAAAAATAATGTTGTTAGTCATCTTTGTATCCCTTACACTTCTTAAGAAATCCCAGGAATCCTTAAGTACATTACAAGCACCCACAGACATACTTTTTAACTTAAAATCCAGATGTTTAGCTTTGGGTGCAGTAACAGAATGACTAGCTGCCACAATCGGCTTTAAGGGGGGTTATCCACATCCTTATGGACCTTAGGAATCTTGAAGATGGATGGTACCCTATGCTTCTTACTGTGCTAAAATCTGAAGGTCTCAAGAATTAAAAACCTTCAAGCAATAAATCATTTAGCATCATATATATATTTTCTTATAAGCTATGTGTACCTCATTAATAGAAGCCCTTAAATATTAAGTTTCATCCAATAACAGGTCCATCATCTTACTTTCATAAGTAGTGGAGTCCCTTATCTGGCTTCATTACCCTAACATATTTATTCTTTCTGACACTGTCCAAAAGAAATCTCTCTTCATTATTTAAGTTAGATCTGACTTTATTTATGAGCACTATTTCTCTTAATTCACTTTCCAAAACATTTTCAAAGTTTTTCAACTGGGGGTGTAATGGGGGATTCCAAGTGCTTTTCCTTTTTAATTGATCACATGCCACGTTGTGTCCATTAAATAAAAGCTCTAAATTTTCCGTGTGAACAAACATCTTCAACTCTATTAAAACTTTACTTAACTCACATTTAGTGTTAGGAACAAACTTAAATCCCTTTGAAAATAGGTCAAAAAAGTGGATGTAACACACAAACTACTATAATTAAAAATAGTGTGACCTTGACATGTTAGCCTAGGCCCAAGTTCTTTAATACTCACATCAGGTTACATAATAACATTAGGATACATAATAAAACTGCTAAATTCCATCTACAGTGATGACCTACCAGGCCCTGATGGTCTTTTTCACTTGTTTGTCTGATTGTCCATAGAGCACCTTAAATATCCCCTATACCATATCTATAATCTCTGCTTCTATTACAACATTATGCCAAGAAGTCTGGAAACAAACAACCACATTCCTACTTTTAAAGACTCCCAAACCATTTAAGTACAAAACATCAGAGCAATATCCATATTTCCTATACTAGGAAAAATTTTTGAAATAATACTTTATTCCCAGCTAACCAGTTGAATATAAAATTTACTGCTTATTACCATTTAAGTAGCTTTTAGACTGGCCTCAGTGTCATGACTGTTTTATACATACTCACTAATCACATTCTAACTAGCAAAGTCTAATGGTTGCCATTTTTATAGATCTAAGAAAAGTTTTTAACCCTGTGAATCATATCCTCCTCTTAAAATTACTTACCTACATAAAAATTAGTTCCAGGGCTCTCAGGTGGTTTTAAGGCTTCGTTTATCATACAACTTTCAAAGTCAAAATCAGCCCATATACCTCCTTATAACCATATTGCTCAAAAAAATATCCCCCAAGGAGATGTCCTATCTCACATTGTGTTTTTCGCCTTCATTAATAGGCTTATCACAGATCTGCTCTACATTCCTATCATCCTATACACTGATGACATGGTATTATAAAATCAGAGAAGGATCTCAATCTCTTGTCTATGTGGCTTTGGGATGCAAACCTTCCTCCTCAATCTGATAAGAACAAGATATACAATATTTGTTATAAAACAAAAACTTAACTCACTTCCCCTAAACTGGTAAATCCTTCATATACATCCTTAATCCAGATGAGCTGACAGCACATTTCTGATATCTAGAAATCTGGCTTATTTCTCAACTAAATTTCCAGCACCACATAACATTAACTAAAGCAAGAATCTCCAAAACCCCTTTCTGGACCAGGAGAATGTCTCTCTTCTTCTCTCCACAGAGAAGAAATACTCTAGGGAAAGGAATTATACAGTCTCAGTTAAATGATGGCATTTCACTTCTTTCTGCAACTTTGAAGACAACTATTTTAGCTATGGATCTGTAGATGTATAATCCTCTTCCCCAACAAGAGAACACCATTGTGTGTTTCTCACAAAGATATTATTTCTTTCTGTTGAACAAAGAGCACAATAACTACTAAGCTCTCCGGTGTTCAAACTACTTAATCAGGACTCCTTTGCAGAGCCATAGCTAGGTTTTGGGGTGCCCTGTGAAGCTTTCCAATCAAAGGCTACTGTCATCTCAGTTGTATACCAAAAAACAGCCTTTTCCTCCAAGGTGAGAACAAAAATACATAAATACATACATAAATAAAGAAGTCAAACAGCATGTGGGTCACCAAATCTAGGGATCTAAACTTAGTCTGTGACTCAAACAAAACTTGCTGGAGAGACAGATCGGAAATCTCCCCTTCTTTGAAATAGGCTGCCTATTCACATTAAGCAGAGCCCTTCTCTTCAAACGCAATTTACATCAATGGATGGAGAATCACAAATTCACGGCTGGGGTAGTGCCTGTGTCTCTTATTGACAGGGGTAGTTTGTAAGATACTCAATGCACAGGCACAAATCCATGCCATCCTCTTGCCCTTAGGGGGCCATATATTGGGTAAAATCAGGTTATATTAGCTAGACTTGTAAGGACCCTTAAGCCATTAGCCTAGTAATCTCCTATGAACTTATGAAGTAATAAAAAAGACAAAAAAGCTCCACTGCTCTGGAATGAGGACTAGAAAAACATTCCTCTTTGTAAACTGTAGCAAACTTTTTCCTTTAAATGTAACAACTGGCTTGCTACACTACAAATATCACAAACAGAGCACTTAAGTCCTCCAGCCTTAACGATAAATGTAGGATCAGAATTCATTTCTGAATGCCAGTGCTGCATTCTACCCCATAAAGAGCAATGGGACACTACAGTCCTGACAGTAAATGCAGTATTGGAATTCATTATTTAATGCTAGTACTACACTCAGTCAGCATATGCTGTTCATGTCCCAGCACTATGCACCTGGAGCATCTGTTCCCCTTTACCCCCACCCTACCTGCACTTCTGCTCCTTCTTTTCCTTAATGAGTCATCTGACTCTTAGAGCTTCCAATTACTCACTAAGATCCCCACCTGCCAATAGGCCAGGCTTTTTTCCACGTCATAATAAACTCATTACATAGATCATGCTTTCTTGTTAATTGATCCCAAAGTCTTGGAATCCCTCCACTTTTCCAAAGTGTCACTCACAACTTAAAATGGAAACATTAACAGAATTACCTAAATGTAACAGTTATCATACCCCAGTTGTAATATAGTTCTTCACAATCAGCAGTCTGTCTCACTTTTACTTAGACTCCTACATATCTCATCCCTGAAGCATTCATCTCTCATGTCTCCCCATTTCCTCTATTCCCTAGCCTTCTATTTCCTTTACTCATCCCTTTTTTTCTCCTATTCCTTCCTTTCAAAACAGTAGATATAACACATATCGCCTAGAAATAATTGTAGTCAACCTGAAACATGTATTCTGTCATTTTAACATCTGTTTCATTTCTTTGTCTGTGTTCTTACCTTTTGCTATACTCCATATCAAACTGTTGCATTTTGTCTTTGCTCAAATTATTCTGTTTTTTTCCCAGAATGGCCTGAAAATGATCATTGTTGATCAGTGCACTATACTGGTTGACAGATAACTTAAATAAGTAAACAAAACTGTGAGCCATGCAAATAATCTAAGAATTTATAATTACAAAAAATAAAGAAGTAAAGAAGTAAGCCCAAGACTCGGACACAAAACTTAGATTTCAAAGTTAACTATTAATTCCCAGTAAGTAACCATAGCACATAATAGTGTGCATTTTTGTTCATAATACACAAGACTTCTTCAGACTACAATTCTTTTAGCAGAAAGAATGTCAGTCAATTAAATTTTTCTTCATCCTATTAAGGTGGGTGTACTCCTTAAACATTGTTACTGTGATTGGATAACTCTCGTTTTAATGAGTAATAAAAAAGAAGTAACAAAAAAAAGGTGGCAGCTTAGACTGAAGAAGTTTCCTGTCAAGGATGATTGAAGGTCATGAATAAGTAAACAATATTTGGTTACAGTATTCAGAAGAAGAAAAGTCATCAAAGGACCTTTTAGTAATGATTATGTGGTTTTGCAATGCTAGTTTCACTAACAAAAAGATTATTGCCAATCTTCCTTGCCCCCACCAACAAAATTATCAACCTTTTCCCAGAAGAACCAGCGTTTAAACAGAAGACAAACTTGTTTACTTCTTAGAAATATCACCTGTACCTTGGCAAAGTTTTAGCGTGGTTATACATGGATACCTTAGGCGAAATTGTGAGTTATCACTTGCTGTTCAAAACTATTCACAACGGGCTCAGTGATATTATATCACTGCATATTGTTCATTAAGATAAATACCAGATCTTACATTAATGCTCAGGAAGAAATACAGTTAATATGTGAGAGGATGAAATTCACAAATGCTTCTGTAAGATGCGAGCACTTTTGCTCATTGTGTAAATAGGAAAATAATTGATTGCAATCCAGAAACACAGTGAATGTAACAAAAGGATGGGAATATGTGTAGAGTGTTAGAGGATACTTACTCTTACAAATATTTTGTACCTAAATTGTAAATATATTTACTACACACTATTTTGCATGGGCATTGCTGCTCAGTGCAAGAATCGGGACTATTCATTATTCTGAGGTAACCTGGGAAGGACAAAATATCACCTTTTAGAAATTTGTTGTCTGCAAAGTTAAAGAAATTTAAGGTTAAGAAGTTGATTCTGAACAACATAATTAATGGGACCAAACAATTAAGAAATGTTAATTTTCAATTATATTGTCAGTCTTGGCAAATCTACAGATGCAGATGTTAGCTATGCCAACTGTAGACTCATTTGGTCATTCAAACACTTGGCTTACACTGGTAGAATCCTTCACTTTTGAATGCCATTTTATTAAAGTTTGATTGTTGATTTAGGAAAACAAACATAAAATGCAATGGATGCTCGCCAACTAAAGACTAAATTGTACCTATTTATGTAAAGCATTAGTTGGACAGAAGTCTTACAGGAATGTGAAGAAAGTAGAGTGTAACACAGTAGCAAAATTTGTTTGTGTCTTTCGGCTTTTCCTGGTTAGGGGGTCGCCACAGCGGAACTCCGGTCCGCTAATGATTGGCAGTAGATTTTTTACGTACCGAGTTTCCAGCTCTGACGCACAACCTTCAACGAAGGTATACCCATTCACGCATGCCTCCACACAGAAGATGCTTTAGCTGAGAATCGAACCGAACAGCGTCTTACTGTGAGGCGACAATAATACCGCAGCACCACCACCGCAGTAACACAGTAACAAAATAACAGGTATAAATAACAGTACAATGAGTATAGTATATATTACTGTAGCTCATGCAAAACTCCTAGCATGTTAACATCTCCTGAGACTTCATACTGAAAACAAACGGTCCAGGCACACTGAGGATGGCTGAGAATAGATTTATTATAAAACTATAATATACAAGTGCTTTCACCCTGCCCAAATGCAAGGCTTTTTCAAGTAATAAAAAAACAATTAAAGTTTGTTTGTGTCTTTCGTTTTTTCCCAGTTAGGGGTCGCCACAGCGGAACTCTGGTCCGCTAATGATTGGCAGTTGATTTTTATGTACTGGCTTGCCAGGCCTGATGCACAACCTTCAACAAAGGTATGCCCATTCACGCATGTCTCCATGTAGAAGCCGCTCTAGCTGAGAATCGAACCGGACAGCATCTTACTGTGAAGCGACAACGCTACCACAGCACCACCACTTATATACCCTTTACCCTCTAAAAAGGCGCCAATTCTTTAAAGACACAAGATTTACAGAAACCAAAATGTTTAAAGAGACCAAAGTATTTAAAAGGACATACCCTCCCTTTTCATTACAACAATGCATATTATAGTTAGACACATTTCTTTTTACATTGACCATTTCATGTACTGAGACTTCCTGAATCAGGTTGGGAGGGTGGCCTAATCGTTAAGGTGTTTGCCTTACAAACACAAGGTACAGGGTTTGAATCTCACAGGGGATAATTGGCTAGGCTTAAAATGTCTCGCAAGGGCAGTTAGCCTAGTACTAATCTATGAATCTATGAATTAGCCTTTTTCTTTCCCTGTTGTGTCCCTAAATATAAATGGTAATAAATTCAAATGCAAATGTGTCCTATTTCAGATAACAACATTGTGTCTGTCTTTAAATGTGGGCATAAATTACACAATACCGTACTAGCTATAAGTATACAAAATGAGGAGGTCATCTAGTAGAAGTAAACCCACTGCTACAATTCAACCTTACTCATTCTTCCTGCTTCTAGGAAATAAGCTTCCTATACAGCTGCTAATTTTGCCCCATTGCTCTTCTAACAAACCATGTGAGGCAAGAGTTAGAGAGAGCCCCCTATGCTCATGGAAACTGGTGCAGCCAATAGTGGCAGTTTGAGTGATTGCAGAAAATGCAATTCAGAGACACATTAGACACCATATGGAATTACCTCATTACTGGCTAATTTGCATGTCTGAGAGTGCATGGTGTTACTGCTAGTGCTGGTAGTCCACACATCGTGCTATCACAGGCAACCTTCTTATTCATTCTTACACACACACACACACACACACACACACACACACACACACACACACACACACACACACACACACACACACACACACACACACACACACACACACACACACACACACACACACATAAATACACATACAGAGACACCATCATACCCTCTGACCAGTCCCTAAGATTACTGAGCATCCCTGATGTAGTCTCTTACTTTTTCCTTGCCCCTCATAAATCGTGCTTGACTATGGCTAGTAAATAATGCCAGGCATAAGAGTTTCATTCTTTTTATTGTTCAGAAACTGAACTGTGCTGCTAGACCTGTAGCTCGATTAACCTTTTAAGCAGGGGTAGCTCGTGCTATTGGGCTGTAGGACTGCAGTCCCCCAAGCTGTAAAAAATAAAACAAAAAAGAAAAAGAAAAGTAAAGGCAGCTCGTGCTATTGGGCTCCAGGACTGCAGCCCCCCCCCCCAGCTGTAAAAAATAAACGAAAAAAGAAAAATAAAAGTAAAAAAGGAACACACGTCCCAGAACTTCATGCATGTTCACTTGCAGCATTTCCGATATCCAGACTGCTGGTGAACCAGTCTGGAGCATGCACACAGATTCTAGACTGCTGGTAAGACAGTCCAGATTAGGATGACAGCATTCAACAGCAGAGATCCCAGAAGTCTATGCAGTTACAACTGCATAGACTGGAAGGGGATTGGACTGCAACATCTGCAGGCTGCATAGCAGCCTGCTCTTGCGGGAAGGGGAAGGACTTGCTCTCATTGACTTTACTGCAGGAATGGATGAATGAACTTGGTTATGCCCCAGTTAAATATATCTGGTGGCTAGAGAGAACTCATGAAATATACCTAGTGGCTAGACTCAAACCCTGTACCTTGGGAGCAGGTAGCAAGAGCTTGAATTCCCTGCCTTACAGGCATTTGCATTTCAGACTTCATATTCTTCAGAAAGTACGTGGTAACACAAAACCTTTTATTCTAGCAATTTTCTGTTTATAACATTAATATTTGAAATTTGTCCCTATTTTGGGGCAATATTCCCCCATTATTGGCTTTGTCTAGGTTTTTTGTGCTAAGAGGTTGAGAGCTATGGTGAGAACTGAATTCAACGAATATGTTTGGGAGCTGTATTCCCCCATTATTGGCTTTGTCTAGGTGTTTTGTGCTAAGAGGTTGAGAGCTATGGTGAGAACTGAATTCACTAAATGATAACCACTTAAGTTTCAGTCTACCTGTCATTCAAGAAACAGCTGATTTGGCATAGTGGTATGTTGCTCTGACTGTAGTGCACAGGGTACAGGGTTCAAGACTTGGCAGTGAAATGCATGGTGGGTAACACAGCATTTTACTTTAGCAATTTCCAAGATTATACAAGCAATGTTTAAAATATGTCCCTAGTTTTGGGCTTTTGTCCCCCCCCCCCAAATAAATGTTGGCTTTTTTCAGATTTCTTGTGCTTCAAAGTTGAGAAATACAGACAGTTGAGTGTCAACTGGATTTTACAAGGAGCTGAGAGCATAAAGAGAGGTTTAATGCTACTTATGCTGAATTTGCTTGTATTGTTAATAGCAGAACAGGTAGTGTACTTCCTTTTGATGCAGAAGGCTGTGGGTTCTACTCCCACAGTATATAGATGTATTGCTGATACTGTACTGTGTTATACTTTTAAAGGGGGTGCATGCTGCAGTCCTGAGAATGTCCTGTTTGGCAGAGATACATAGTAATGATGAACCTGTTATCAGTTTGCCATCCATTCCCTATTGCAATATTACTAGCTTATGTTTTAATGTAACATAGACAATTTATTCCTCATTGGCAACAGGCACTTTATTTGCAGATGTAACAATGAAATATAAAGTTGTTTACTAGCAGCAACCTCTTCATTAGTTACAGATCTCTTTAATGTAGAATTATTTAGATGACTTTTACTTCTGCAGACATTGTGCATATTTACTGATACTGGTGTATTGTAGAAGTTTGTATAGACTTTTATGATGGAAATGTTCTGAACTGGGCAGTTTTGTTTTAGTCTTTACTGGAAAATTGTTCAAAACAAATTTAAAATGCCCTCTAACAACTGTACTGTATTATACAAGGAATATAATTTAATACAATCGGGAAAATGTATTAAAGAACACATGTATATTTCCTGTGCAAGGGGCCTATGATTTGAAAACAGCCCAAAGTTAATCTTTATCTGCCACTGGACAGATGTATTTTCTTTGAATGTGGGTTTCAATGCTGTTTCGATGAATGTGAGTTTCAAGGGCAGAGAAGTTTTAATGCTAAGTCTGTTTTCATTGTTAGACTGCATTGCTTTGTTTACCACATGTCTATTAGTGTTTGTGCTTTAAAATGTAAAATAAAACTTTAAAATGAAATCCAAATCATTGTAGAGGTAGAGCAGCATGTGCATTACAGTGTTTATGGTAAATGGGGCAAAATAGCCAAGTTATGGGACATTGGAATAGCTGCAGGGGGAGGCCCCATTCAACCATGATTTTGTGAGGGGGAAGGGAAGCAAACTCAAACAGCCCCAGCTGAACTATACCTCTTAAATTTCCAGATTTTTTTCAGAATGAATAGATTTTTGCTTCATATTTTTGGTTTGTTCCTCATAAAATTTGTGTTTTTCTGGCAAATCATTTAGGAATAAAGTCACTAAATAATGACAGACATTGAGTTTCAGACTTCATACTCTTCAGAAAAATGCATGCTAAAGCAAGACCTGTTGTTCTGTCAAATGTCTAAGTTTATACAAGAGCACTTTTTAGTACTGTTTGTATGTTCCCCCAATATGTTTGGACTTGTCCAGTTTTCTTGCATTAAGAGGGTGAGAGGTACATGCAGATAAATCACTTTATAGAATTAGGTATATCCAAACCTCTCAAATGTCCCTGATTTGGGCTCAAAATGTTGCTCTCCCCCTAATAATCCATCCACAAAATGGCACATTTGGAAGAAAACGTGGAGGGTTTACAATTAACAAATAATTGTAATGATCAGAGTTATAGATTACTTTTAATTTCAGAAATGCATGTAGATTCTCTTATTTTATCAGCTGCTCAAGTTAATAGTACTAATATTAAAAAAGTGTCCCTTCCTTGACAGGTTCACAGCTGTATTGTGTGGCTATTTTATATTTTTGGATCACATTTTTGGTCAGTTTTTCATGAAATTGTGGTTTTCAGGCAAATTAGTGGCAAATCATTAAAGAGTGAATTTGGAAAAAATGACAGACATTTGAGTTTCAGATTTCATACCCTTCAGAAAATTCACACTAATCCAATACCTACTATTCTATTATCTTTTTACGTTTATAAGAGTAATATTTAAAAAATGTCCTTATTGTGGGGCCTTTGTTTATGGCTTTGTCCAGATTTCTTGCTCTGAGGCTGAGAGGTATGACAAATTTGTCAGGGCCATCACTGTCAGCCAGAGACATTTCAAATTATGACATACTTGTTGCACCCCACTCCCCCACGTAGTGACTCTGGATGTGTCCAAGCAAGGCAAGGAGCAGCAGTGTAAGTGTGCAGAGTATCCCCCCATCCAAGGTAGACACAAGTACTACATTGGCTTTTCATCTGTCCTTGATTTTGCAGAATGTTTTGGTTTTCTGTCATATTTTTATACTGTTGATTTATGCTTCTTATTATTCAGAAAATGCATTTTCTTGCAGTGCCTGTTACTCTGTGTTTAAGTAGCAATGCTTTAATGGCCATCGGGTAAGCTTGTCTGAGACTGTAAGATGCAAGTAAGCTTTAATAAGCATACTGTTAAAGAATTATCAACATTGAAAGCCTTTTTGTTGTTGCCATGCAGAGAATATTTACATAACTAGATAGCGTATGAGTCTTGGGTATTGAAATGCATATGACAGTATTTGTAGTAAAGGACAGGATTACAGTATTTTCAGAAGCTCACTACATTTGTTGGTGACTTGCAGTCATCTTTGCAGGCTGTACCTGTAAACTAAACAGAATGCCAGTCTATCATGTGTGGTCCATAACCTGTGCAGTAATTTATTAATAAATAATTTTATTAATAATAATATAATTATAATAATATTTATTAATTTAAGCAATTTATCTTGAGCTTGTTTCTTGTTTGCTGTTCATTATTTACTTTGATCATGTTTTCCCTATGAAACAAGTAGTAGTTGTTATCATGCAGCAGGTCTTTTTTGGATAAGAAACATTTTTGCAAGTGGGGGCTATTGCCACTTTCAGCTTGTTACTTGGTACTTTTATAAAGCTGAATATAAATTATAAATAGAACTGCAGTGCAAGGAGAAGTGGTTTGAGTTGAGTGCTGCTTGTTTTTTTATACTTGATTTTGACTGACATTCCAGTAATGTATTTAAAAAGTAATTTATTTTGTTCATGCCTCACAACCTTTTTGTTTCCATCTAGATATTAAGTAAGCTGTCATGTAGTCAATGCATTGAAATATTTTTTCTTCTACAATTCATTTTGTCTTGATTGGACTCTCATAATGATGGTTTGGTAGTGGCACCCAGGGCAGCGTATTTAATTAAAGTCCCAGATTTTGTGTTTTTTAGCATTGCTCCACCCCTTTCTAGTTGGCCACACCCTTCCCATTGGCCGCACCCATTCAGCTGTCTCCTGCATCCCCCCTTTGATTTGAAGTCACCAGCTGCCACAAAGTTATTCAGAATAACATTTAAAAATTCCCCCTGGTGTCATTTAGTGTTCCTTCCAGCTGTGTCTAGAAGTCCTGTTGGGAGGATGGCCTAATGGGTAAGGTGTTTGTCTTACAAACACAAGGTGCAGAGTTTGAGTCTCACAAGGGATAATTGGCTAGACTTACAATGGCTCACAAGGGCAGTTAGCCTAGTACTAACCTATGAACCTGAGCATGTTTATTGACAGGTATGGCAGTAAATAACAGTCTTGCCTCATACCCCTGACATGGAATGCATCTCATTATCAAGTCATAGCTTTAGCTCATTAAATTAACAAATGACTTAGTAGAGTAACATGCCTTGCATCATGAATAAGATTATTCCAAAAATACATCACGATGCAAGACCTACTACACTAAGTCCTCTGTTAGCTTAATGAGGAAAGGCTCCAACTTGTTAATGAACTTCTCCTGGGGACAAGAGTATGAGGCTCAAATATGTTTTTTGCATCTTTTATGTGACAAAACCTGTTATTCTATTAATGTTTTAGGTGAAAAGTGTAATAATAACGATGATCCCTGGACTCTATTGTTCCCACTGCATTTACGTCATCTGTGCTCTAAAACTGCTGTGCTATTATCTTTTTAAGTGACTTTAGGATATTAATGACTTTCCTTTGTGTCTAGTATTCACACTATGATGTGTCTTTCTTGCTGCAAAACTTTTGTTCTATTAACTTTTTAAGTGACTTTAGGTATTTAATATGTTAGTAAATACTAAGTTGCTCTCTGAGCTGTTTAATACGGCTCCAGGAGGTTTGCATTTGCACCTCAAGTACACATTGCAGCTTTTAAAACTGAAAGTGCTCAGTACAAGTGCTGACATTACTTTACCTATGGTTCTTTCCAGAGGATGTCCATGTTGGTGAAACTGCCCATGCTATGCTGTCATGTGTTATCAATTCCGTGAAACTGCAAAAAATGGATGTTTTGTTTAAAGACAGAAAGAAAGTAGACTTTTCTTATCACAGTGCTACAAAAGGTTGGATTTTTTTCTTCCTCAAAATTATGATAACCTCAATGTTATTTCTTTTGGCAGGGGCATAGTGTACACCCCAACATACATACACACACACACACACACACACACACACACACACACACACACACACACACACACACACACACACACACACACACACCTACATACAAGGCAAGTGAGGAATATAGATTGTTTCTAGAATGCATCTTTGTGCTGTCATTTGCAATCAGGACAGCATTTGTTTTGTTTTGTTTTGTTTGTTTTTTGTTTGTTACTGTAATTAATTCTATTATTCCATAACTACCGTAGAACCCATTACTATGAGCTGCATGCAACTTCTACTTATCTTAAACATGTATTTAAAAAAAATGTAGCAGTGTTTTAAAAAAAATGGCAATGTCTTAAAAAAGTGTAGCAGTGTTCAGTTAATCAGTAGCAGATCTCGAGCTGCGATCCTTATAAAGGTTTGGTACCGCCTCTTATTCTGACTAAAATAGAAAAGTTTGTAAATTTGTTAAAAACAAAAAATGTAGTTTGAGATCAAGCACAGAACTCAAACAATCAAGAAGCTGGAAAACTATTCCTCACTGTTTATGTTTGTGCTATTTCTATATCATTTATTAATTTGGCCTCTACAGTGCTTTAAAGCATAAGCTGGCAATGCCCGTTTCAAAAGTTGCTAAGCACCAATTTGTGCAAGTAGTAAGAGGAGTGAGTTACCTTTGTTTGTTTGCTCTGAGAGGGTGCCGCTGTGACTGTAGACTGTGTCCATATTCATCAAATAGCCATTGTAATTGAAATGTACTTTGAGCTGTCTACAGTTCAAGCAATCTCATATGTAAGTTTTCTTACTATTGATTCCACAAGCCCTCCATATGACAAACATCCAGGTGAGCTCTATAAACACAAGACAATATTGTTAAAATATGATCTAGAACAGGAATCTGAAAAGGCAATCACTAAATTCTGTCAGTAGCACAGAGCCAAATCCAGCATTAGGTGACCTAGGCAGTTGCCTAGGGCCCGCTGGCTTGGAGGGCCCATTGCCACCAAACTTACATTTCATCTTCTTTAAGAATGCATTCTACATTCAAAATTATATTTCTTCTTTAAGGACAGATGCAGAGTGCATCCTTAATAGTGTCTGTAAGTGTGCCATACTAAATACGCACACATGTTGTAGTTGAGCACAAGATCTTTACGAGCGGTCCGTTCAAAAGAGTGCTATGGAGAATAACAAGCAGGATTTTTATTATGAGCAGTCCATTTGAAATAGTGCTATGGAAAATAACAGGCAAACACAGAGAATAGAACAGGTATGCGTCTGTGTGTTTAAAATGCCCAAGTTAGGATGACAGATTGGTAAACCTATTCATGACAGGAAACTAGAGCCTCAGTCCTCTATATCAACTACCAAGTCACCATCAAGGACTGTTGAGTTTCAGTGAATTTCTAAAGAATGTTGAGTTTTAGTGCATTTTCAAGGAATGTTGAGTTTCTGTACACTTTCAAGGAATGTTGAGTTTCAAGGGAAGAGAAGTTTAATGTTGTTCATGCTAAATCCATTTCCAGTGTATAACTGTTTTGTTTAGCAAATGGCCATCACCAGTGTTTGTGCTATATAATTTGAAAGCAGTGTTAGTAGCACAACATGTAGGATAGAAGGCTGTGGGTTCTACTTCCACACCAAGTAGAGGGAGTGCTGAAATTGCCATGCCCTTTAATGGGGAATGAGGGTGCTGTACTCCTGAGTGTGTCCAATCTGGATGAGATGCCTGATAACTATGAACCTGTTGCTGTTTTAACAGCCATTTTATGATGTAATATTACCAGCTTACCATTTTTTTAATGTAACATGGGCAATTTATTCTTCAAGGCAGCAGGCACTGAATTTGTACAAGAATCAATAAAATGTAATGTTGTTTGCCAGCAGCAACCTCTTCATTAGTTATAGATCTATTTAAAGTAGAATTATTCAGATGACTTTTACTTTTGTAAAGGTTATGCATATTGAATGATATTAGTGGAATGTAATAATAGAAGTCTGAGTGGCCTTTTGTAGTTGAAATGTTCTGTAGTTTTGTCATTATTGGTTCATATATTTTGTTCCACTGCTTACTGGAAAATTTTTCAAACCTACAAATTTCAGACAAACTCTAACAAGTGGTGCTACATTATACAAGGAATGTAATTTAATACAATCGGGATGATGCATCAAAGAACACATTCATGTATAAATGGTCCTAAAAATATGTGCAAGGGGACTATGGTTTAAAAATAGCCCAAAGGTAAATTGAATCTGCCACTGGCCAGATGCGTTTTCTTTGAAGGTAGGTGTTAATGCTGTTTCAATTAATGTGAGTTTCAGGATGGATAACCTTACTGTTCATGCTAAATCTATTTTCATTGTGATAGTGAATTGATTTGTTTAGCAAATGGCTATCAGTGTTTGTGCTGTAAAATTTGAAATAAACGTTTTAAATATCTCTAATCATTGTAGAAGTAAAGAAGACAATAGTATGCACACCAACAGGTTTGAACAGTGTTTATGCTAACTGGGGAGAAATAGTCAAGTAATGGGACACTGGAATGGCTGAGGGAGTGATGTTGGGGGAGGCTGCTAAAGAACACAAGTGCATGAGGCACCACCTGAACACCACGTACACTCTAAGGTGCACAGCATTTGCAGTCCATTCAGTAACACCCACTGAGGAACTTGGCCCGGGGACATAAGCAATACATCAACCATGACCTGGGAGCACTTTATGTCAGGAGAAAGAATGGACACATAGACAGCAGGGTGTAGTACTGCAGTGAAATAAGGAACATATACTATGCATGCAGTTTACAAGAACTGCAGAATACTTAAGAGATGAAAGCCAAATAAGTATGATGTTGTATCTTGCTGGTGGTCCACAAATACATAATATGGAAATTGGTGTACCCTAAGTGGGCACTAGGCATTGTTGATGGTTCGTTATTATTCATCATGCATGCCACTGGAGCTAATGTAATGTGACATATAGTGCCACCCATATACAAATATATACATACAGATATATCTACTATTAATATCTGCCTGTCTAGCTATCTATTATTACATAACGTGCATGTGTATGAGCTGTTGGACATGCTCCACTTAAAGAAATCCCAATCCCTCAGAGCCACAAGCTCCAGGGATCTAAACATTGTCATCACAATGAACAAAACATGCTGGAGGGATAGGTTCCTGACCCAGAGACTCCCCATATTCTGGAATAGACTGCCCATACATATCAAGCAGAGCGCCTCCTTGGCCCTCTTCAAAAGGAACCTTGATGATTGGATGGGAGATAGGAAATTCACCCCAGGGATCATGTCAGTCGCCCTGCTAGACCAGTGTCCAGGGAAGTAAATATTGTGAGAAGAAATATCCAGGGAACTGCTATGGCTAGGCTTGTATAGGCCCTAGGGCCGATAGCCTAGTACCAACCTATGAACCAATGAAAAAATATATATAGCTATATCTATCTCTCTCTCTCTCTATGTATATATATATATATATATATATATATATAAATATATATGGTTTACTATCAAAATTTCGAACCGAACTCCGTCGACTGTACTTTGTTCGAACACGGAAATTCAAAAACGGCAATGTCAAGCATCACAAGCCAAACTAGGAACACGTTTTAACATGGTTCAAGATAGGGGCTTGATGTTTGACATTGACGTGTTCGAACAAAGTGCAGTCAATGGAGTTTGGTTTGAAATTTTGATAGTAAACCATATATATATATATATATATATATATATATATATATATATATATATATGTGTCTTACTTCACTATCTCTCTCTCTCTCTCTCTCTCTCTCTAGATATATATATGTGTGTGTGTGTGTGTGTGTGTGTGTGTGTGTGTGTGTGTGTGTGTGTGTGTGTGTGTGTGTGTGTGTGTGTGTGTGTTTCTATATATCGTGCTATATATCACACACACACACACAAACACACACACACGTTTAGATATTATGTAACATACTTGTGCATTTGTGTGTTTGCATCTTACTACTACAGCTTAAAGAAGTTCAGGATGTAAAATATTAACAGATAATGAATACATGGTATGTGATGCTGACAGTGACAGTTCAGGGAATATTCACACTTTGCCACCTTCAGCAGCCATTTTAGAGTAATGTCTAGTATATGAATTCTATTAGGCCTGTGTACTCCATGGGTAGTTCACTGCCTTTAAAGATTCCTATCATTGTGACCTGCATGACATCCAGTATAATGAGCATGACTTCCATCTATAACAATTATGATACTTCTGTACACATGGCCACTCTTAGCTAGCACGTGCAAAATTTGTTTCTTTCTTCATGGCATGTTTGGTGGGGGAGGGCTGTATGTGCAAGCTTTGCTATTGCTATGGCTACTACTGTTTAGATTACCACTGGAACCTGCAGTTCTTTTGTCATGGCTGAAGTTTCTGTCAGATTAGCAACCCTTGCTTTCTGTTTGCAGTGCAGACTCCACTGATGGGTCTAAATGCCCATTCTAGAACTGTCCCTTTGAATATATTCTATGTTGTACTTGTCCAGCTGGTGAATGATAATGTATCTGTTATAACCCTGCTGCTCTTCTGTATTAGAATTGCATTTGGCCTGTTATAAACCTTTCTGTCCATTAGGACTACACATTAAGAACTTTATTGCTACCAGATATTATATTTTCCTGGTCTTCTCACCTGTCAGACATGATAACAAACCTTCAGTGAGCTGCATTTAAGCTATGTCAATGGCTCACTGATAGGCAGCTCATGGTCCGTGTTTTGAAAATTAAATGTATATTTCTGGCATTTCCTAAACTTAATAACATACCAGAGAGCTGGGATGTTCCAAGTCCCAGAAAAGTTGTTACTGATATAAAAAATGTCATTTATGGCTTAGCCATCTTTTAAAATATCACACATATATATATATATATATATATATATATATATATATATATATATAGGTATATGTATATATATATATATATAGGAATTGTATATTATATATATATATATATATATATATATATATATATATATATATATATATATATATATATATATATGTGTGTGTGTGTGTGTATATATATATATATATATATATATATATATATATATATATATATATATATATACATACACACACACACACACACACACACACACACACACACACACACATCAACATTTCAAGATTCATTTTTTTGCCCCATAATTTGGACACCAATACAGTCTCCTAGACAGAAGACAGTGGATTCTTAAGTGACAGGTCATTCCAGCATTAGCCATATTGAATTATAAGCTACTCTTCCAGCCACTGTTCACCATTTAGTCAAAGACTTTCTTGCAATTTTATCAAAATATCTCTTGAATACCTCTTCTGCTCCAAGGTGACAACTCTGTGAATAATGAAGAGGAATAAGAATTCTCTATGTTTGTGTCTACACCATAAAGTTCCCTAGTCCTGATAATTAAAGCATGCTGTACTGCTGAAAAATCTGAAACATAATTGTAATATAACATATGGTATTTTTGTATGCATGTTGGCTATTTAGCACCATAAACCTATATATATATATATATATATATATATATATATATATATATATATATATATATATATTTAGTTCTGTAAAATGTTCTCACGATATCTTTATATCATTGTGCTTTATTTGATCATTTGCATCAGTAAGTATTTATAGCTTCAAGTTTGTTTTCAGTTTAATTACATTTTGCCTGATTATAGGTTAAAGGGGTCATCTTGGCCAACAGACCCATAGATAGGTTAATTAGCATCCTGGGCAATCACTAGAGTGGCACTCTCCTTGGCCCAAAGTTAAGAACTAAAACAAGTCTTTCTATGTTTTTCTACAGTCTTAGTCACCATCAGCCAACCTACATCCTTAAAACTAGAACTCACCGATTTAACCAGATAACGTTAGGAGCAGTCAGAAACAAAAAGAACTTTAAACCTAATGACTGTATCTGCAACCTAAAATGTTGCAGTTGGAAGCCACTGACACAACTATCCCTTAAAGAGGCAGTACACTAACTCAACTTTCTTACAAATGTTAAACCATCATGCACCAACCAGAACTATAAGAATAAAAGCAAAGTATGTCCCTGGTTAATTACTACTACTACTGTCTTTCGGCTTTTCCTGGTTAGGGGTCACCACAGTGGAACTCCGGTCCGCTAATGATTGGCAGTAGATTTTTACGCGCTGGCTTGCCGGGCGGGGACAAAGCATGGATGCAATTTCACAAAAACAAAATATAATCAACAAAACAAAACTACTTAGAATTTTGTAATAAAGCCAAGAAACTCAGTAAACTAGATAAAATTAACTACTACCAAAATCTCCAGGAAAAACATGCTCACAACCCACAAAAATTCTGGGCTGCAATAAATTCTATACTACAACCAGGATAATGTGCTACCCCTATACCCGCAACAGTAAACTATCGCGATAACATTCCCACTCAGTTCAATAAATATTTCACCGAAACAATTCAGGCCCCGAACCAAAATAATACCAGTTACCCTACCCTAGCATCCACACAAAATAGCACAAACACACAAGATAATACATCTCACTTTAGCTTGCATCCTGTGTCAATCAAATCCATTCTAAAACTCCTCCACAACCTTAAACCAACCAGCCTGGCCACCGATAATCTACCAGAAAAATTCCTACAGCTGGCTGCAGAGGCTATAGTCTATCCTGTTGCTATTTTCATTAATAGATCTATATCAGAATGCAAAGCACTTACTATATGGAAACCTCCCATATAATACCACTACACAAGGGAGGTAACTCCCTAGCACTCAACAACTACCATCCAATTGCTATTCTATCTCCCTTATCAAAAATACTAGAAAGAGTTGTTCACACTCAACTAATGGACTGCCTTCTAAAAAAAAATCTGCTGTCTAAATATCAGCATGACTTTAAACACTTCCACAGCACCACCACAGCACTAATCTCCTCTTCCAATATAGTTAATTACCACAGAAACAAGGGACGACTAGTCTCTACCATATTCTTAGATCTATCTAAAGCTTTCGATATAGTCAACCACAATATACTCCTTAATACACTATCTACCCTAAACATCAGCACCTCTTCTATCTCATGGTTTAAAAGCTACCTATCAGGACACCAGCAAGCAGTAAAATGGCAGAACCAACTATCCTCTCTATTGCCAGTATCCTTAAGGGTCCCTCAAGGCTCCATCCTTGGCCCATTACTCTTCTCTCTATTTACCAGTCATCTCTCATCTTCCATACCCAATTCCTCGGTAGTACAATATGCTGATGACACCACCCTCATGTGTGCCACCCCCACATTAGAAGACCTTCAATCCCTAAGCCAAAACTGCTTTTCATTAGTTGAGACCAGGTTCACTAACTCCCAGATTATTCTTAACCCAAATAAAACAAAACTACTTATTTTCAGCCCATGTAGATCCCCCTGGTGACGTCTTTATCATCACGTCCAGTAACAAAACCATGATCACCCCAACCACCCACACTAAACTGTTAGGTGTTAAAATAGACAACAACCTAAGATTTGACATTCGCATTGCCCAATCTATCAAGAAAGTTCACAAAAATCTAGGACTACTCTATCAAAACAAGTAATTTCTTATTAAACACACTAAAGCCACAATAGCTAGGACACATCTGTTATCTACCCTCCTCTATGCGTCCCCACTTCTAACTAATGTTCACAAAGCTGACCTAAACAAACTAGAATCATATTATAACAGGATTGCTAGGTTTGCTACAGATTCATCATATAGGACCCATCACTGTGTATCTCTCAGACAACTAAACTGGCTGGAGCTACCTCAGTTACTGCAACTCAGTCAGTTGTCACTGGCTCACAAACTATACTACTACCCTGATAAAACCCTAGCACTCCAGAATCTAATACTACCTTATACTACAAGAACCTTGAGATCTAGTACCCAGCAGTACCCAAAACCTCCTAGATGTCATCAAATATAATAATGATGCTGGGAAAGCTCTCTTCAGCTACTCTATTTCTAAAGCTTGGAATACCCTACCTAGCCATCTTACATCCAATAGCTCCATTACACAATTTAAAAAACTCCTCAAAACACACTATATGAACAACTGGTTATGCTCCTGCGGCTCCCCATGGTAAACATTGGCTTAACAATCTATTTTCCAACTTAATCCAATAGGCCTCTTAAAAAATCTTGTAATATTTACAGAACAAACCCTTCTGTAGTCTTGTATTCACCCAAGCATCTCTATTTTATTTCCCCCCTCTAGTCATTATATTCACTAGTAATTTCTTTTTCTATTTTCAAACTCATAGTGCTCAGTACTCTGTTATGCTGTTTCACCCTTTTACTTAGTAACAACCTGACTTGCTATGAGTGCAGCCTATATTAATTCCATCTAAAGTATTGACATGACTGATTCCTCTTCTAAGTGTGATGTCTACAGTAATTCCATCAATATTACACTTATGAATGTATATGTTGTTACTATGTACTGCATGTTATTATGAGTTGTGTGATTCTTCTTAACTGATATATGGTATCTGGAGCTGTTAACTAGGTACCGCTTGATATTCATGGATTACGTTTTGCTTGTATTATTCCTGATTGATGTATGTATGTAATCTGGAGCGTTTCTCCCTGGGCCTCCGTTGAAAATGAACCTGTATCTAGTCGGACTTTCCCAGTAAACAAATGTAAAATAAAAATAAATAAATAAGTTGAGGACCAAAGAAAACACATTCTGAAACTGAAGCAAAAAGCATATAGTAGGTCCTTGCTACAGTTACTATCACAAACATATTTGATATCAACCACAGCAGCTTAAATGACAGCTATTACGTACACTCACTCCTAACTGACAACATCTCTAAGGTGCCACTCATGCAGCCAGTGCAGCTGCCTTCTTCTCCATCCCTTATAAGTGGTACACGTGGCCAGTCCATTTATTAAGTCACTGAAAGAATAAACTTAAATGAAGGATTTTCAGAGGCTAGCTTTTTAAATGTAAAGAATTCTAAATACCTTCTTCCTGATTGTGGGCCCAGCTATTGCTATGTACTTCATAAACTTCCAAGGTTCAGTGGTAGTGCAAATGCATAGGCTTACAGGTAATGGCAATTTGTGTGGAACTACATATGCAAGTACCATTTGTGAAATAATCATAAGCACCTCTTATGTTTAGGCAAGATAGCCTACAGGCTCTTTGTCGGAATGCCATGAGAAACAAAAGAGTATCATGATGAGTCTACTGCATATTTTTATTCTGATTTTATTCTGCCACAGAGACAATAATCGACTTAGGTAAAACCCTTCATTTAGGAATCACCAGGATTGTAGGTGACTCTCCTTAAAATGTTTGTAGTCCATTTGATGATGTCTGCACTGCATTGCACAATGAAAATGTACTTCTTATTAAGCAAATAGTACCAACATGAATTAAAACAGATCTGTGCTTCCTTGCGCATCACATCCTCTAGTTTAGCAACTAGTTCATTATATTCTCTGCAAATCCAAATATCAGTTCTTCTAATAACTGAATCTCCACATACAAGAATATATTTTCTGACCCAGTTTAAAAGACTTTTCAGCTTCTAATTCAGTAATTTCTGCTTTGTCAGTTCTTACAAAGGAATGATCTTCATCACCATTAGTCTTATTAATCCAACTATTTTCATTGTTTACTACATTTGCAAGCATACAATTCTCATCCTGCTGGCTTTGAACATCCACAGCTTGAGCCTTCTTGTCAACGTCTGTCTTTCTCCTCTTTTTTTTTTTTTTTATTTTACAGTAATGTTCTTCAGTCCTTCCATGTTCAGTTTTGATTTCTTCCTTTTGACCTGTCCCTTGCCTCTTTTATCTACCTCCACTTTTGGAAGAATGATACAAACATATGGAGAAGTTAAATTGATTCTTTATCACCAACAGCATCCTGACAGTTACTGCCAAACATGCCATCTACCCCCAACCACCAGCAATGCAAGTTAAGATGTCATGCATTGAAACTTTTATGCATACAATGTCCGTGTCACAAACTAGACAATACCATGCTTGGCCATATATTCTTCCATTCTCAGCAGGAAAACATGTTGTGACCAATCATTGTCCCAATGAGGATTTATTTTGAACTTATTGCTGTGGAAAATGCATCATCAAACAGACCAGATGCCTGTACTATTACTAACAAATAGTATAAACACAGATTCTGGTCAGCAACCTTTATATTTGTTGCTTGTGTTATTAGTATTACTTTGTTTGAAAAAAGTTATTGTTGCGGTTGGTAAATCAGCCAAATCATGTCTGCTGCTGGAGGATTAGAGATTGGATGCCAAGGTGATAACATGTTATTTACAGAAACTCTTAGATGTGGTTGATAGAAACTAGTAAAAATGTATATTCTTTCCTTGAAGAATGCAGCAACATTATTACACATCTGTTATCCTTGCCTCTATCTAAAGAAGGGTTACATGCATAATTGCGTGTTGTCTGCTTCTAGTAAAGTACTTGAATGCAAATTGTATATCAGATGGAAAAAAATGTATGTATTTACAAAAGGGATGTCGATATCTTGCCAGTCAGAGCAATCTGGTTATATGATTGGGTCATCTATCAGCACCAATAGTGGGGAAACCTAATACATGGCCCACTTCAGAAAGACTTTTAATACTATGGTAAGAAGAGATGGCTGGCAATGCATTATCATTATTTTTATTATGTGCCGAGGTAACTGCTGGGCATACCTTTTACACTGGAGTGGGCACATTGACATAAGTGCAAATTCTTCCAGGTATTAGTAAGTCTAGACCAGCTGTTTGTATGCTTCCTTTAATGTCTTGATTGCATCAGGTGCTTATAGCCTCATGCTGTGAGAAAACATTGTAATGATGGGCTGTAGCAAGTGCAATAAACGCAGGCAATCCTACATTCTGCTGATGGTGTTATCCTGTAATGTTACCACTCCTCCATGCAAGAGTCAACTGTCGGACAGAGCTCTCGGCCTTCCCTATCCAAAAGGAGGAGCAGTACCTCTCGTAATGTGGAGGAAATGGTCAAAATATGGAACACATATTAATAGTTATTAAGAACTTCAGCTAGGAAGCTCATATGATGGCTGGAATGTGTTACTTTATACTAACAAAATGTTCTTTTGATTAATTAACATGATTCAGCATTATTTACCATGAATATTAATGAACAAAAAGTTCTTAGGAATGAATATGTGACAGACCCTTTCAATGCAGAACATCGTGGAATGTGGACTTTTTACTACTCAAAATGAGGAATGTTCCTCATAATGAGGTATATTTGAGAGGTATGCTGTCAAATGTTTTATTTTCTTTAAACAGACTATATATTATCTGTCTTGTTTGAGTACTTAGTTCTTTAATGTCTTCATTAAGTGATTATAAAATTTTGCATTTAATGCTGAAAGGTAAAGAGCTGAAACAGTTTTGTTTCTTCCCATAACAGTAATTTATCTGTCATAGGGAGCTGCATTTAACTTATTATTTCTGTTACAGATAGTTATACTAGCATCTACAATTTGCTTTTTCACAATTGACAATAACGGTGGAATCATATAATTTATTTCACTGTGCTAAAATATGAACACTGGCAGGACAAGTGGTATCATGGGTAGCTTCTGTGAAATTGAGCAAAATAACTGGAGCAAGTTTTGTTTTAGAAAGGAAATCAAGCAGGGATTGAATAAGACATTGCATTATACTTACTCATATTTAAAAGAATATCATTTATTTTACTCAAGGACATGACCCCTTGTAATCTTTCCAGCCTCAACAAAAATGTTATAAATTTGGCAGTTATATCTCTAATACAAAACTGTGAGAAATAAATCACGGATGCTACTTCACATGCTGGGACAGGGAACATAAAGATTTATATTAGGATCCATTACAAGGAAAAAGGTGCATGTGTGCTTTGGCAATGTCTAAAATGGAGGATTTTGATGGGTAGACAAATGGATGGATGGATTATTAAGTAGGAGAAAATATAAGAAAAGATTTACAAGGGACCAGTTAAGTTACCAGGTCAGTATAGTATGCATGCAGGAATTTTAAGGAAAAGTAAAGCCCAGGTTGTGTATATCAACTACTCTACACAAACAAGATGGCCACATGAAAACAGGAAGAGAGTTAGAGATGTTACACTGCATGAGTAGATAGAATCTGGAATTAATTTCCAATTAAATTAGCATATGCTTTGGAAGTACTGATGGTATGAATGTTAAAAAATAGACTAGCAGCACCCAAATGTTAATGTCACTAATGTTGAAACAAAAAAATGAAAAAATAGATTGACACAGAACTGTGCATGCAAAGAGACATAACCTCAGAGTATGCAGCTAAAAAATGATGGGTTTTGCAGAGGCGCAAGCCCCCTGCACTCCCTGGTAATGGTGCATTCCAACTTCAAAATTGCACAATATCAGGAAAAGGGCATTGTACCCGACCCCTGGTAACATAGTGAGCTCACACAAATGTCAATCACTTATTTTGTCAACCAAAGTCTGTAAACAAAACAATTGTTGACAATACAGTTGACATATTTAGGCACTCTCTCTCTCTCTATCTCTCACACACACAGACCCATATATATATATATATATATATATATATATATATATATATATATATATATATATATATGGGTCCCCTTCTAAAACCCGAAAGCTCACTTACCTGACTTTCAAAAGACCACAACGAAAAAAATGAAATTCCAGAAAACCATCTGCATGGAACACCAACTTTTCACTACAGGTAAGTAACTGCTTGGCCAGCATGTTGACCTTTTCCCTTACCTCCATGGTAGTGCAATCTCAGACTTGGTATATTTAGTTGGGGGTGTGTGTGGGGGTGCAGCTCCCCACATAGGAGGGTGTAGGGGCAAAGCCCCCCACATGGGTGGGTTTTCTTTGCTTTGGTTTTAGTTTGTTTGTTGGGTTGGCCAAACAGTTACTTACCTGTAGTGAAATGTCAGTGTTACGAGTCTTCTGGAGTTTCAGTTTTTTTGTCTGTCTTTTGAAAGTCAGTTAAGTGAGCTTTTGAGTTTTAGAAGTAGACCATAGGCGCCAGAAGCTGTTGAAGACTGGGGGGTGGAGGGTGAAAGGGGCACATAGTGATCTAAAAAGGTCAATTGTTTTATAACTATTTACCACCACAACATAGGTTCACTTGGAGAACATTTTAAGCTTATCCAATTCCCTTTTGGTCCACAAATTAACATTTTCTGAATGGTCTTACCTATCCCATGGCTGATAACTGTATATTAGCCCTAGTGAGAATAACTGTGATCATACCCTAGATAATTTGAGGGGACCCATGTACGGGATGCAGCATTTAGGAACTGCCTCTATTCACTAGTGGCATGTGGGGCAATCCTGGAGTAAATTTACTATTACTGATCCTTATATCCAAGTTGCATTTGAATATGGGTGGATGAGCTTTGTTTTATTTTAATGGATAGTCTGTTCTGAAATAGTGGTAGCCTCTGTGACATATATCCATCTCTCCACAACATTCAGTTTAGATATCTGGACTGAGTATTTCTGATGCCATTTGACTTGCTGATGTTCAGTAGGTACATCTGTATTAAGTCAGAGGATGCCTTGTATGCCAAACATGTCACATGTAAGCACTCTGTAGGATACTGAGTATAGTAATAAATCTTTGATGTGGTCCATGCAAGACCTGTTGTTTAGGACTTCTATCCTTTTAGTAAGGTATCTCTGAAGGTATTCCAATGGTTGCATGGGTCTAGACAGATACATGCCAAAGTGGGCATTATACAAAATGATTGACCTAATGAGAGCTTTGTAAAGGGGGACAACAAGATCTCTAGATCTAGTCACAATCAATTTATTTATAAGCTGTGCAATATAGAAATATTTTCTTATGACTCTGGGTACATGTTGGTCAAAAGTTAGGTCACTGTACACACAAGTTCCCAAATGCCAAACAATTGGGTCAGTTCTCATAGGGCATTGCCATGATTTTTACACCAGTTATTATTTGGGACAAACCTTCCTGTATGATGGTTAAGTCATTTGGGGATTCAGTAATTGCTCCTAGCTTGCAGTCATCTCAAACTTAGCCGGCCAAAGCCCTTTGGTATTTCCTTTTACTTTTGAGATGTATATGCCAAACAGAAAAAGTCTCAGCACCGAACCCTGGGGGACTCGATTGGTGACTGGTCTCTTCCCCTATTTTGATCTCCTACATCCTGTGAGCAAGTTGGCAATCCAGCTAGTGATGCAAATGTTTGCTCCTATGTTATTCATCTTTTGCACTACACCTGAGTAGGGGACTGTGTCAAAAGGCTTGGCCAGGTCAAGGTAATGTGGTCTGAACTGTTTTACCTTCATCCATTGCTTTGGTAACAAGAGTAAAGCTTAAAATTTGCCTATGATTTTGAACCTTTCACACTTTCCTCTGGGCTGTTTTCAAACACATTTTTTGGGTCATGCATACATGTATGCATTCTTTGATTCACCTTCCTGATTGTATTAAATTATATTCCTTGTATAATACAAGCGTCTATATCACGTTATAAAAAGTTTACTTAATCGAATCAATAAAGGTTGAACTTTATTGATCGATTAAGTAAAACATTGAATAACATAAAAAAAAAAAATTAAAAAAAAAAACTAAATGAGTGAGGGCAAGCCCCTGCACCCCCCACACCCCCCTACTTAAATATACCAACTCCAAGACCACACTACATCGAGGTAAACAGAAATCTCCCCTTACAGAGATTTCCATTTACTTGCACGATGTTCTTCACTTTCGATATTGTCGTGCCGACAATATCAGACTCTATATTGTCAGCTTACGGCAACGTGAAGTAGACCCATAATACAGCACCAGTTGTTAGAATGTGTTTTAAATTTGTAGTTTTGAACAGTCTTCTAGTAAGCAATGAAACAAAATGTATGAACTAATAATGACAAAACTGCGCATTTCAGAAAATTTCAACCATAAAAGTCCACTCAAACTTCTGCCATTACAATCCACCAATATCAGTAAATATGCAAAATCTCTGCAGAAGTAAGTCATATAAATAATGCCACATTAAAGGGATCTCTAACTAATGAAAAGGTTGCTGCTAGGAAATAGCTTTATATTTCATTGTTTCATCTAGAAATAAAGTGGCTGTTGCCCTTGAAGAATAAATTGCCTATGTTACATTAAAAAATGATAAGCTAGTAATATTGCAATAAGGAATGGATGGCAAACTGATAACAGGTTCATAGTTACTAGGAAACTCCTCCAAAGGAGGACATTCACAGGACTGCAGCATCCACTCCCTTTAAAGTACAACACAGTACAGTATCAGCGATCCATCTGCATACTGTGGGAGTAGAACCCACAGCTTTCTGCATCAAAAGTAAGGCTACTACTTGTCATGCTACTAACAATGCAAACAGACTTGGAATAAGCAGCACTAAACTTCTCTTCCCCTGAAGCTCTCAGCTCCTTGTAATTTGTTTTATTTATTTAATATTTGTTTACTGGGAAAGTCTGACTTGGAATGAAGCCAATTTTCAGCAGAGGTTCAGTGAGAAATGCACCAGACACATGTCTTTGTAACATAGGAGGAAACCAGAGCACCCAGAGGAAACCCACACAAACATAAAGAGGATATACAGACTCCACACAGAAGGCACTCCAGCTGAGAAGTGAACCAGAGAACTTCTTGCTGCAAGGCAACAACACTACCACTGCACCACCCACTTGGCAACTAAATCTCTTAATTTCACAGCAGAAGAAATCTGGAAAAACCCAAAATTTATTTGGGGGGGGGCAAAACCAGGCACACCTTTTAAATATTGCTTGTATAATCTTAAAAATTTGCTAAAATAGTCGTTTGCGTTACCATGTGTTTCCTAAAAAGATAGGAAGACTGTAACTTAAAGGGCTTTCATTATTTTGTGAATTCCATTCTCATTGATTTGCCAGACAACCACAAATTTTGAGCCAAACATTCTGTGAAAATATAGACAGTTGAGAGCTAAGCCAACTCCTGGAATCACAAGTGGGGGTATGGGTAGAGAATGTAGATCCTTGTAGCTAAGGTACAAGGTTTGAGCCTGGGTAATTCTAACCACCAGCCATAAGTAAGTGGGGCATTTTATACACACACACACACACACACACAATGCAGAATGAGCACCATAATAACTAAAAGCAGCTGAACGGACAAACACACACACCCAAAATGCAGAATGAGCACCATAATCTCACACACTCCTAAATGCAGAACAAGCACCATAATAACTAAAAGCAGCTGAATGGACACCCCCCCCCCCAAATGCAGAACAAGAACCATAATCACACACACATCCCTAAATGCAGAATGAGCACTATAATAACTAAAAGCAGCTGAACACACACACACACCTAAATGGAGAATGAGCACTATAATCACACACACACACACACACACACACACACACACACACACACACACACACACACACACACACACCCCTAAATGCAGAACGAGCATCATAATAACTAAAAGTAGCTGAATGGACACACACACACACACACACACACACACACACACACACACCTAAATGCAGAACAAGCACCATAATAACTAAAAGCAGCTGAACGGAGCACATAAAAACATCTTCTCACCGTGGTTGACTCTGGCAGCTGTGTTTAAAATTGTAGTTCATGCTAGCGTGCAAAACATGCATGAGTCCTCTGTTGGGTCCTCCTCCCTCCCCAGCTGTATGTAAAAGTGGGGGGATACCCCTATGAAGTAGATCCATATATATATATATATATATATATATATATATATATATATATATATGTGTGTGTGTGTGTGTGTGTGTGTGTGTGTGTGTGTGTGTGTGTGTGTGTGTGTGTGTGTGTGTGTATGTGTATGTGTGTTCAGCTGCTTTTAGTTATTATGGTGCTCATTCTGCATTTAGGGGTGTGAGTTTGTGATTATGGTTCTTGTTCTGCATTTAGGGGGGGGTGTCCATTCAGCTACTTTTAGTTACACACATAGACACACACACACAAAAGCATAAGTGTATGCTGCAGCATGTCTTGGCTTGTATCTGCTAGTGAATCCTACCAACCAACAAAATTCTCCATTTCTGAGATGGTATCCCCACCATCACCCCAGTCTGCATTCAGTAGTAAAACAATTTTCTATAAGGCAAGTGCTCAAAACCATTCCCTCTCCAATGTACAATCCAGTTTAAATATAGTATGCAGTTCTTCTAGTAGAATATCATGTCCTTATACTCTAGTTGTTATTAAATTTGAATGGAGACAGTATATATTTTTTATGATTGCCTATTGTTTTATCCTTTGCTAACTACCTTGATTTGTGCCATTGTAATACTTAAAGATTCCCTATCAACCTAAAGCCTGAAGTCATGTGTATACCTCTCAAAGGGGCAAAAATGCAATAGTTCTGAACACCTCCACAACCAGACATTAAAGAGCATGTTTGTTAAACATAGTGTTGCATATATTGCCGGTGCTGAGAAGACCATTCTTGGCTAACATCAAAGTCTGACTCAGTACTGATTTAATGAATTTTAATTATGCCCTGACTTAGGAATATGATCCATTCCCATCAAGGTATGTAAAAAACCTATGCATTTTGTGAAATTAAACCAAAATAAAAATGTCAGCTGTATCCAAGCCAATCAATCAGTGATAATATATACATAAATACTTCAAAAGGAGAAGGAAAGATATATGTAAAATATCATTTTGCAAAATGTGTTTAAAATATTTCTCTGTGCCATATGGAATGCATTGTTCGCATGAAATGTTTACCACAAAATGCAAAAAATGAGTTTTTGTTTGTTTCTGCTGTTAGACAGGGCTTTCTTTCAAAACACGCTAACACTTAGCATTCAAAACAATGGATCAACAACCATGTAGAAGCAGTGGACATTGCCAAAAAGAGATTTAATTCACTGTGACCTTCACCTCAAGCCTTTCAGATTTTCTATAAAACAAACTTTCTGAAACGGATCATGTACTTTCAGCACACACTAGAAGTTTAAATGAGCTGAGGAGAGATTGATAAATACTACTGAGAAATCCAGACTCATTATTTACATCCACATTTGCATATAGTGAACTTAATAGCACATCTTCCCATTGGTGTCATGGCACTTTCAAAATAAATATATATTGCTTGTTGTATCTTGTTCATTTATCGCAGACTAAATTAAAACCTGATTCAACAATGTCATTTATTTTTCTTAATTGAACTGTATCATTTCTGAGTCATAAATTACTTCTTATCAATTTAGTAAATTTAGTGAATAGTCCTCACCTAGCAATTTGTAATGTTTTGATTGTCATTTTATAAATGATATGTATTACATGCAAAATAACATGTTCATGACTCGTGGTTTACCTATAAAAGTGCAAAGTGGAGACGGAATTATTCTGTTCTTATTTTTAACTTGCAAATTTAGTCTTTGTAACACAGTTGACATAAGTAATAGCTAAAGATAGAGGTAAAAGTGTACAAACTGACAGAATTCTCAGTTGGATGAATCCCTATTAAGAAGACATTTAATTTTCATAGTTTGAGATTGTCAAAACACATAAATACTGGGAGGCCTGTTAAGACAGAGGGGTCCCAGACTCAGCAGGTCATCTTTTCATTTATATTTGTCAGTCTACTAAAGGGTACAATAATAACTGGCATTGGATGTCTCACACTCAGACTTCTGTGGTTTTACAGCAACAAAATTGCTAAGAAGGCTACCCCACGGACTTCCAAGTCAATACCCCCCCCCCCCCCATTTTACATTTGGCTGTCCTTAAAATGAAAAGTACAAATAAATGAATATAGATAGATGAATGGCTGACAGCATATATTACTAATCAAATCCTTCCATAATTTACTAATTTCTGCTGGCAGACAGTAGATTTCAGAACAATACATTACTAGAGTGTCCTGAAAGTAGTAGAAGTAATTGCATATGGCTGCTGTATTTTCACTTGTAGTACCACTCTGTGGCACACTCTAGTGAGCGTGGCTACCCCTAAATACTACTATTAGAAGGAGTCTGCAGGCTTTACCACCATCTCCCCTGTTTTACCTTACTCATGCATGCTAACCCTAACCATCTACTGACCTTGTCCTTAACCCTAAACCTACACATTACCTTATAAAAACCTGTTCGCCTAACAGTACCACTACACAAGCACAAGATACTCAGAGACACATATGTACCACCAAACGCACGCAACATTACATCTATCCCCTAAACTAACCCTTACTCTAAACCTAATCACGACGACTTGCACATACACACCCAGCTACATTCATCAGCACTCTATCAAAAAAATTGTATTTAACAAACTCACATGCACGGACTGCGGTGGTGGTGGTGGTGCTGCAGTAGCGTTGTCGCCTCACAGTAAGACGTTGCCCTGTTCAGTTCTCAGCTAGAGCGTCTTCTGTGTGGAGACATGCATGAATGGGCGTACCTTCGTTGAAAGTTGTGCATCAGGGCCGGCAACTCGGCTTGTAAAAATCTACTGCCAATCATTAGCGGGCCGGAGTTCCGCTGTGGCGACCCCTAACCGGGAAAAACCAAAAGACACAACAACAACAAACTCACACACACATGCTTGCAAACATTTAAAAAAGCACACACACACAGACACACACACACACACACACACACACACACACAAACACCACTAAATCTAACCCTTTGTCTATTCTTTACTCTTACCATAACTTGCAAGCATTCATATCCGCACCACTAAATCTCTTTACCTAGCCCTTATTCAAACCCTAACCAGCAAACACTTTCATATGTACACAAACAAATCTAACTCTTCACTTACATCTTGGACCCTAACACAGAAAAACTCTCACATGCTCCCATCTCAGTCCACTTACCAGAACACAAATCTTCAGACTTCCCCCATTTGACGTAAAATGCACTGAACAAAGAGTTCATTCAATCTATTTAAGCACCCAAACACACTGTCAAACAAATTTCTGCTTGACAGAGTGTCTTGAACCTATACATACACACACACACACACACACACACACACACACACACGCGCGCGCGCGTGCATGCACATGCACACGCACGCACATGCACACACGCACGCATGCACACACACACACACACACACACACACACACACACACATATATATATATATATATATATTTTTTTTTTTTTTTTTTTTTTTTTTTTTTAGGATAGACAAAGTATACAAGTCACAAAGCAAAGCAGTGCATGAGCTATACAGCCATTGTGGCACTTAATTAAAGTAGCAAAACTAATGATGATGATTATTAATAATAATAATGATAATAACAATAATAATAATAATGTCATCACTTCAGGATTGCCATTTGGTACTTGATCCCTGTCCAGACATCTAACATCAAAGACTGAAGCAATACTAATTTCATAAACTTTAATTATGCCCTAACTTAGGAAAGGGCTCCTTCTCCATCAAGATATGTAAAAAACCTAAACATCTGGAGAAATTAACCGATGTAAAAAATGTCAGCTGTACCCAAACCAAACGATATGTGAGAACATATAAATACACAATAAATAATACATTTTCTTGCTCCACACAATCGTCTGCCCCCCGACTGACTGTATAGCTATTTCCCAACAATAACCATTGCTCATTTTTGTATTATTTTCCATTGGACATTGCACAAATATTCATAAAACGTTTAACTATTTTGAGCTCACATTGTTGTGTAGCATCCACTGGACACCATGCCATACTATAGCCATTGCGCAATTTTGTCAGGAAAATATCTTACTGTGCAGTGAAACTATGCAATGATACTTCAGACTTCAAGACATCAATATCTTCATAGATTGATAAATTCATAGTGTTACTAGGCTAATAACCCAGGGGTCCTTTCTAAGCCGAACCAAGTTTTCTCAAAAATAATGATGTCCTGTATCCAAATAGTATATCGAGGGACAGGCATTTATAAGCTACCTGTGTCCATAAAGGACATGGATGCCAGACCTAGTGTAACTTTCCTATTCCACATCCGTTGGTCTAAGTTGCACTTAAATTGGGTAAGACACAAACTCAAACTCACATGAATGGGAAGTCTGTTCCATAGGAGGGGCAAGTCTCTGGGACACATATCTGTCTCTCCAGCATGTTCTGTTTAAGACACAGATAAACTTCAGGTTTTTAGACCTTGTATTTCTGGTATTGTTTGATTTATAAATATGCAGGAGATTCGTAGGTGTGAGGTTTGTGGATGCTTTGTAAGCCAGACATAGATCACTCCTCAGCAATCTATAGAGTAGAGGGAAAGGGCTTTAAGGTGCTCTACATAAGACATGTTTGTTAAATATTGTATTCTTTATATAAGGAACCTCTGAGGTCACTCTAGTCGTGCATATGCCTGGTCAGATGTATACCAAAGGGATCACTATACTCCTTGATTGGTCTGAGAAGGGCAGAGTACAGTGGGCTAATGACCTCTTTGGACCTAGATGCCATACCCTTAATGATAAGTTACACAACGTGAAAGGATTTCCTTACCACTGCATCCATGTGGTTGTCAAAATTAAAGCTGCTCTCTATGTACATACCCAGATGCCTGACCACTGGATCTACTCTTAGGGGCATATTATCAACATGGTAATTAGCTGGGATGGTTGACTTACCAAAGGTGACATGTATGCATTTCTTAGCACTGAGTGTAAGACCATGGCTTTGTCACCATATGTTAGTCAGAGATAGGCCTTCTTGAAGAATGCTGGTGCCTGCAGGAGAGTTGATAATAACCCCAGCATGTAATTATCTGCAAATTTAGTCAGACATAAACTTCAGCATTGGCTTTCACTTCAGAGAAATAGATTCTAAAAAGGAGCAGGCCAAGTAATGAGCCCTAGGAGACTCCGCTAGTGATTGGCCTCTTTGTGGAGGTGGCCTCACCTATTTTGGCCTCCTCTGTCCTACCAGGGAACCAGCTGGCTATCCAGGGGGTGATAGAAGGAATTATACCTAAATCAGTGAGCTTGTCTATAATACCTGAGGAGGGTATTGTATCAAAAGCCTTGGCTAAATTGAGGTAAGCTGTAAGCACAGTTTGCTCCCATTCATTGCTTGGGAAGTCCACCAGATTTAATAGGCATAATCTTCATTTAACAAACGTGAATTGTGACAGGTCCAGCATTTGCAGATTACCTATGTCCTCATTTATCATGTCTATGATGATTCTTACCATGGCCTTACATATGAGGCTGGTGAGACTTATTGGCCTTTAGTTTCCCAGATCAGTGGTTGGACTTCCTTTGTGCAGGGGAATGACTGTGACCATCTTACATTCCCTGGTCACAAAACCTGACTGTATACAATTGAAAAATGATTCAAGTGGACCAGAGAGGTCATGTTTCATGCTGTGAGATTGTGGTATACAGTATTTCCTTTGGACTATCAGGGGGAGCTGGGGGGACAAATTTGAGATGAACCTGTCAGCCAAAAGGTTGGGAATAGCCTCTGGTTCAGTGTGGGTGATGCCATTTACAATAAGTTCTGCGTATTGCTGTGTATTTCCCTTGAGGTTTTGGACATAGCTGTAGAAAGCTTTGTGGTTGTCCTTTACATGAGAAACAATTTTTTCTTTAAATTTAGCCTTTGAAGTATTAATTAATCTCTTAACTGCCTGTTTAGATTTGTTGGGGGGGGGGTTAGTATGTTGGGCTTTGTTCCTCCTATGTTTGGTCAAGATTTTTTTGTCTGACATGGGTATTCTAATAATTTGTCGCAAGATACTATCTGGAAAGGTTATGAGAATATTTAGTTTGATGAATATTTCCCTGCAACTTTAAAACAGTTTAACATGTTTGCACCAGATTTAAAAAATGCCACATATGGGACTTACCTCGTGAACTATTGCTCATTGCCTGCACTTCCAAATCCCATGCTCATGCTTGATGCTTGATGCCTGTACTCACTGTCTCACTTTACACCTCTTCTGCTTAGTTTCAGTACATGCTCAGGATCTAGAACCTTCTAGCACCTGAAGCAAGCTCACGTTTTGTTATCTAGGATCTCCCCTCTCACTTCCTGAATTTAGGTTCAGTGATCAGTGCCCAGCGTCATCCCTTCTCACCTTCCAAATGGATATTCTTTTCCACGTTCATCAAACTACCACCACTCGAATTACTCTTCATTGCTTTTTCCCCAGGGTCACCCTTCCTAACACATGGACACATTGTCACTGTCTATTGTTTTAAGAGTGCCACAAAGGTTAGTATCAAGGTATGACAACATCTTCTTGCCCAGATCATGGCTGAAAGGGGTCTACAGGAAATCAATCCATTTAGCACGTTATCAAATGATTTATTAACCTAGCACAAATATCAATGGGTTTCTGCAAGAAATCAATCCATTCAGCATGTTATCAAATGATTTATTAACCTAGCACAAACATCAGTGGGTTGAAACTGCACTGTGCAGAGAAAACAACCTACCATTCAATCAATGACTATTTTAATGTTCAGTCACAAAAGGTCTGCAAACCAAAAGCATTGTATGAAGCATTGCTAATCCCTTTTTTACAGTAACAGTGAATCCTTAACTGGAACATTTATTTGAGGTATATTTTTAGTTATAAAAACCCACACTAAAATGTCTTATTCAAAGAAGAAGGTGCATACAGATAATACACACACACAAAAAGATTTACACAGTACCCTTAATAAACCATAAGGATGCGGTTTTCTTTTGTTCACATGATTGAAAAAAGAAATGCATGTATTTTAGTGCTGCATACAAAATGAGCAAACAGCAGTTCATACATTTTATATGCAGAATGTACAAATAGCAGTTTTATAATGAGTAATTTAGAAGTTGCATTGTTGTATTTCATGACAGCTTGCCTTCTGTTTTAAGCAGGGGCACTGGTGTTCTAAGATTAAATCTGCATGCACTCTAAAGAGACACCTGTCTATTTATTTGTGATAATGAAACACGTCCACAAGTATGAAATTTTAAGTGAGCATGAATTTCTGGTGCCAGTCATTTTGCCAAGATGTAGCTTGTGAAATATTGACTTTCTGCCAACTGTGTTAAAACCTCATTATCTGAAGGGATAGTGTACAAAGCTATTTTTCCTTACTCCTAAAGTGTAGCAAAAAAAAATGCTTTTCCGTTTTTAGATGAAACAGACTTAACAACTCATTATGTCTGAAAGACGATTCCATCACTCTTTTTCTGCACTGGCAGTGCAAACACAGATGCAGGCTAGAAGCAATTCATGGCACAATGCTGAGTATCACTGCCGTGAGATTAAATAAGCAACAGAAACTATATGCATAATTACATGCAAATAGCACAGCAATTGACTCATTAACACTTGTGGTGTGGAATGTCACACCTGTAGCAACCAACACACATTTTGCATTCCAAAGCATTTTCTGAAAAATAAACGTAAAAAGTATAATATAATAGATGTATATATTTTGTGAACAATAAAAGCTATTAAAACTGTAGAAATAGTTATGTTATCAGTAAGAAGTATTCATTATAGTGATAAAAGTCAGTGCATTTATTTATTTCCGTAAATACTGTAACATTATAAATGCACACAAACCCCAAATTATGTTTGTATTAACTTTCTGATGAAGTCATTTGTTGAACACTATAAGGATGAAAGAGCTTAACATTTTTACATTACAAAGTGGTTAAATACATGATTTTGTTCTTAACAACTGTTGTTGAAAGGCTGTGTACCATTTTCATCCGTTTATATAAACTTTCACAAACATTTTTTTTTATATCATGAAAACTATACAACCTAGACATATATTGTTAGAATGCTTTGTTAACCATACATAATCTTTTACAGGGCAACAAGAAATTCCTCTATAAGTGCATGTTTCTTGAGATATTTATAGAAATATGAAAACGTGTTTAATTGTATAATTAGTAACGTAAGTAATGTTGAATATCTCTCAAGATGTGCAACTTACAGTGCAAATATCAGAGTGTTCTTCGACAATATCTAAGGTTTTGTATAATGTCTTGCAACAGTTTGTGAGTCACTTGTTTTTGAAGTATTAACCATATATGTAAATATTTATTTTCATAATTACTAACAAACAACTAGCAATATTTCTAGTAGAGTGTGATATAAACCAGCATTTTAAATGAATTGTTCTTTCTCACACATTGGTGTTTCACACCATACACCTCAATAAAATGTAGGTCTCTCAGTTATGAAAAAAATATATAACATAAATATAAAAATATGAATAATATGTGGCAAACAAAGACTAATTTATGTACTGCAGGAGATCCTAGACTAACAATCTTAGTGTTGTTTTGTTAACAACTGCTTGTCCTTCCCTATTATTAGCCAGTAAGTCTCTTAATTAAAGAGGCAGACCCAAAAAAGCTCTGGACACCATCAGGAGGTATGGGTGTGAACCTGAAGCATACAAACAGGTGTTATAGGCTTGAGTGAGTTAAAAGTAAAATATGCAGATATGAATAAATACCATATTTATGTAAATATATTACACAGTGTCCACTTGAAAGCATTATAGAACTGCCATTTCACAGGTCCTGTCAGCACAAGGAATAACAATTGCTCTTGATACAAACTAGATGCTTACTAAGTTTAATAATATATGGTATTGTCATCAAAATTATTAAAATCTGTTTTTTAAGACTTGTAGTAAGAAGGTGAACAAGCACAATTGTCTGTAGTACTTAATGATGTGAAATGAAATGTACGTAATTATGGGAAATATGTCACTAATAGCTGCTAACTGCCACTGCTTTGCAGATATTTATATTTATTTAGCAATAAAATATCCAAATGTATATTTGTCAAAATTATCACTAAAGAATGTCAGAACATCTAAAACAACAGTAGTAGAAATAGTAAAGTATAACATTTTAATGTGGTTTTCAATTAAAAAAATGTTAAGTATAATTTTATTGTACATATTTACACAAAAAATAGAGAAAACACATACAGATAGACAAATAATATACTGAAGCTTGAAAAATGCTGTACTTAAGTATTAAAGGAGAACCACAGCCAAAAAATGAAGAAAAATTTTTTTTTAGCAAATCTTGAGCTTTTCTGCATTACTAATGCCTCATTATCTAAGTAAATGGTTGCTGTTGTCTAATTTGTTATACCACAAAATGATCAAAAGAAGGCTGCCATGGCTAGCATGATTTTGTTTTACAGTCAATGCTTTTGCCTTCCTGATGTCATGTTAGTGGGACAGAAAGAAATCCTTGATTATTTACTGTAGTTTTCTCTCTTATACGTTTTCAGTGTCAGCATCAATCTACATTTTTAATTATTTTGCTTTCTTTGGTTTTCTTTAGTAGCAGCACAATTTAAAGGAATGTTTGAATGACAGGTTTAAAAATGTAGTTGAGTTAATTGTTCTTTTCAAAGTAATGACTGCAGTTCAACTTCACTTTTCAAGCGTAAGAAATCTGACCCCTGTGATTAATAGGTGTTACTTGGCCTGAAATGGTTTGTGTTGCATTCAAAGTTTTAAGTATGGTAGCCAGAATTAACGTCTTTGATCTTAATCTTTTCCCCAACTCACTGACTTGTCTCAACAAAACAATGTATACAATGCAAAAATCCTGAAAAAAAAACACCATAAGAAATGTACTTTTACAGAAATTGCAATGTTGAAAAAATGCAAAATCAAATACTGACAGACGTTAAAAAGAGTTAGGTGAACATATTTTTGCTTTCTTTGTGGCAGTGAGTTTTATTAAAGGGAAAGACATTTGCATCTGAAAACTAAGCTTGAAAGTCATGCCTTTATTCAGACTCCATGTTACACTATTTGAGTTGTGATGCTTGCAGCCTATAACCAATAAGACATATTTAAATGTCATTGTTTAAGAGGCATTGTTTTCTTAATGGCTCTAAAGTTGGGATAAGTGACCTAACGTAATTACTCTGCCACTCTTAGTAGCCTTTATGATGTAACAGATGAGACAAATGCAGGAAATAAAGACAAACATAATTATTAAATTACATTTTTTTTTTTCTGTATGTGAAGTGTTTAGTGTTGGATTACAGGGAATGAAATTAACTTTTTGGAAATAAAAAACCTTCACTTTTGGGTTGAGTTCTTTAAAAAAAGGAATGGTCAGAAACAGATATAGAATAATCATAAACAGATACTATTCTACCTACATCATCACTCTTCAAGTGGCAATAACATAACAAGAATGATCAGAAAAGAACAGAACACATACCCAGAAAAACTGGTATGCTTGGACTCTAAATACAAACACTCAATTACCCTTAAATTGTTCAGTTATTATCTGAGATATTGTTTTCTAGCATTGTATATATAATAATTATTTTACATTTTGGAAAACGTTTACAGGTTATGTCATATTATTTAATTTTAACCAGTTAGTTGTGATAAATAATTTAAAAAGTAGAAAAAGAATGGTATAAATCCAGTTATACAATGATAGCTCGTTACTATTATAAAACATGCACGCTGATTGGTCAGCCCAACCAGTATGCCTGTTGTAAACTGAGCATATACCAATAGAAATGTCTGGTAGTGAAGTACCATTGAGCAGCCATACTTTCTTCTATTAGTATATACTACAGAGGCATATGACTCAACTGTCCAGATATTCACATAATTTCCAGATTTTTCCTCATATTTTTGGTCTGCTCCTCATAAAATTTGTGGTTTTCCAATAAATCACTGAGGAATGAAGTCACTAAATAATGACACACATTTCAGTTTCAGACTTCATATCCTTCAGGCAATGCATAATAACACAAATCTTGTTATTCTAGTAGAATGTAATTCCTGTAACCATGGGCAGTACATCAACAAATAAAGAAGAATTTATTTCCTAAATAATTTCACTGTATTCTCCCATGTGATCAAACCATGCCAACCATGAGTAAATCCTCAATATATGCATATCCACTCATTGGTTATTGCTTAAATGTATGTATTGTGTAAATATTTTTAGAAAGATATGCAATAATGCCAAGTTTATAAGTTAAAATAATTTTTATTATGGCTGATTTCTGAAATTATTTTGTTGGGAATTCATTTTAAGCTCAGATTCTGTATAGTTCTAAAAATGTTCAAATTATCAATTAATTCTTCATGAATTACTTTACAAAATGTATAAATATCATATCTGTACAAATATGTTCGTCAATAACCACTTAGCATCATTGTGGAAGACCATTTCACAATCCAAGTCAGTGCATAGGCTGGAAATGGCTGCTCACCCAAATGTAGTAGTCACCTCAAAAGTGTAATTTTCATTTATACCAAATCATGAAAATAAACCATATTAATATTAGTGATAATAATATCTTGACCCAGAATGGTTTTATGTTGTACTTCATTGCATCAAATGATAGCTTAAGTAATGCTACTGCCATGTTTCAACTATTTATATGTGTTTAATAATAAAAATATGCATATATACATGCATATCATATTTATGCAAATATCTCAAGAAGTCAATACTTAAAAATACTGTGGAACTACATTTCAAATTTCCTGTCAGTATACATGTCTAGAATGAATCCTGGCATAAATGGGTGTGTCAGCACCTGAGAAAATATGATTTTCCTGCAAAATTATGAATATATTTCATATATTAATTTCTTTGTTACCAACCTAAACCAGAAAGAGTTTATGTGGCACTTCATGATACTATGTGAAAGATTAAATAATGCTACAAAACGTCTGCACAGACACATGATGTCTAACTTGTTCTGAATTACAGATGCTTACACGTATTTGTCAATACAATATATACATATGCATAACTATCATTTCTGTGAATATCTCTAAAAAGGAATGACATCAACAAAAGTGCTTTACAACGTACTGAAGATCGCAACTCCGTGAGCAAAAAGTCTGCTGATAGTTGGGGCCTATGACTTGTGGTCACAGAAACATTAAGAGTCGTTAGTATAATTATAATAGCACTATTTATTTTTGTTAATTACTGATTAAGGCAGATTTATGTACGGATGATAAAATAATATTACCATTGTGAAGATTAGTGTCTGCTGAAGAAGTTGTATATTTATACTTTCTTTTTAATTTTTACAGTTCTCAATATTTGCACATTTGCTTAAATGCAGGGTCCAAACATTGCATTTTCAGTAAATTAGTTCAGACAAAAGCTTTCCAGTCTGGAACTCTGGTGTTACAGATGTGAAATTCCACTACTGCTAGGAATTAATAAGTTAAAAAGTATCAACATCTGGGAAGCAGTGGTAGTTAGATAACAGTAATTAATACGAAATTCACTATTATGACTGCTTTCATTTGATGCTATCAAGCAGAAACATAACTAAGGTGAGACATAGGGGATGACCAGCCTGTGTGCAAGGTGTTAGGGGCATATCAGCAGATGTGATCGAAATATGGACCTTCTTCTTTTTTTATTCATTTATTTATTTTGTTTTAGCTCACATCCTTCTGAAAGTTTGAATGCACCTGGTGCGTCTCATTGGAAGGAAGGGGGAAGGCAGGAGGATTGCCAGATCTGAGTATGGGCCTTTTTTTTATTACGCTCATCACAGTATTACAAGTTGCCAGATCAGGGAATGGCAGCAGATACCAGATGAGCCATCTGTGGTTCTGCTATCAAGACCCTTGCATTTGAGATCAGCAACTTAAAACCTTGAATGTACCAATGAACGACAGAAGCAATTCTCTATGACGTAAGAAGATGACAATGTTGTGTATAGTATATCTAATGAAGAGACAAGCCTCACTTGTAGGCATATTTCATGGTTTCTTTGCACAGACCCCAACTGTCAATATTAATTGCTTCTGAAAGTAATAAATAAAAAATTTAAAAAAGTAAATAAAAAACTGCATGCCTTGTACTGTATTTACACAACTTTCTATGTCCTCAGAAATAAAACAGTTCCAAAAGCATAGCTTTCTGTAGGTCCATCGGAAAACATTTTGGTCCTTCTTTCTTCAAACGCATGCCATCTTGTGAGTATAGTTGTAGTAATGACGATGTCATGGAGAGACACATGCATAGTAACCATTCAGATTTAATCATGAGTCCCCTCATGCATACATAGATCAGGTGAGGATGGAGACTGACTCCTGAATGCAGGCCTCAGCCTATGACTTAGCTCTCCCTTTAGCCATAGTCCAATATAATTGCTGCACTGCTGCCAGTAGTACACTAATCCAGTGCTCAGTCCCTTGATCCTCTCTAATCTCACTCCAAGTTACGGAAACTCCTCTGCCAGAGGCAGCTGTCCCCCCTTCTTCTGAAGAGAAGCATCTCTCTTATTTATGGGAGAACCATGAACTCTAACTTGGAGGTGCTGATTTTTATCCTACCTGTTTCATACATGGCATTGAATTGATTCAGTGAATGTTAGATCTTAGAATCACTTGAGGTTAAGAATATAAGAGGACATTGTCCTTAAATAACAATGATGCAGCACTCAGACTTTAAACTAGGTATGATGCAGATCTCGTCTGTACCTTGATATGGTGCCCATGAAAATCACAAACAAGAGGGATGCTGAGACACACTTTTGTTGGAGTCCCATGTGCACCTCCAGCATATTCAGCTTAATATTAAGAATCTGGGCTCAACTCTCATGCCTCAAATACAGGGTCTGTATGGCACACAGCAGTGTAGCTGAGAATCATGTACTTTTGTAGCACTTCTCCCAAGATATTCTATGCTACACAGGTACAGACCTTCTCCAAATCCACAGTACTCCTGTGACTCCTCCAAAATTTATGCAAGGACAAAGAGTTGATCCATTGTTCCATGGATAGGGTAGAAGTAGTATTTCTCCTCCTGAATCAGAGTATCAATTGTTGAAATAAGTCTCCTTTCTAGTACTCTGAAAAATGCTTTTCTGGGGAGGCTTAAGAGTTTGATCTATCAATAATTGGAAAACACCTTCCTTCTTCCCTTTTGAAAATGTCAACTGTCCCAGTTTGACAGTCCAAAGGATTGTCCCTGCCTTTCAAGTAACACTGAAAAGATAGACAGCTCCTTCAGCATTCCTGGATAGCTCTTCTCCACTTGCATAGCCTTGCCACAGGGAAAAGGTTTAATCAGTGCAGTGGTCTTATCTAATGCCAGCATATGCTTCTGCCACTGCCTTCTTATTGGAGGATATTGTCACTAGATTAAGTTCTTTAATCTGTTTTGTCCATCCCTTAACAATGTCCCCAGTTACAGCTAGCATTTCTCCACCTGTGCTGAGAACTCCCAGAATAATACCAACCTCCCCCTTACAAGTCACCATATTTTTTTTTTAAATAAAACCCCCTCAAAGTCGTCCAAAATACATTATCTAAGGTCTCTCCAAACTCTTCCCACAACTGGGCCTTTGCTTTTGTGACTAATGAAGCTGCTTCTGTTCTGGCTTGTTGCCAACTATCAATCAGATTAAATGACCACCTGACATCATTGCATGAAGGACCTTTTTCTCTAATCTGAGCACCTCCCTCACTATAGATGTCCCCCAGAGGGTCTTATGTTTACTGTCATGGCAAGTATCAGCCATCACTTAGCTAGAATTCCTTGTTACTGCCTCAGCTGTTCAAGTCTTGATCAGGGTCTGTTCACATTCCATGCATCCACTCCCTCCAGATGTACAGAAGAAGCTCTTCTGGAGGTAGAAACTGAATTTAATTCACACAGAAACATTGGCTAGGTCTTTTTGGAATACTCTCACTACATGTTTGGATTTCCTAGATCATTCCAGTTGCTGTTGCAGTAATCTAACACAGCTGAAACCAAATGTAATTATTTAACATCTTCACACTTTTCTTGACTTGAATGCTAGTATATATGGCATTGTGTCAGATGACATACCTACAAAATCGATGGCAGACTTTCAGTCCAGTGTACTCTATAAGCATTCCTGTGCTTGAATGTAGTGTTTATTATGGACAATACATGACTAGCACAGAAATCTGATAGCAGTTTACCACCCGCTTGGGTTCAGATCAGTCAATACATTCTTCCCAGTAACTCCTCTCAAAGTATCTCTACCATTACCCATGTGTGAGTTGAAGTCTCCCAGTAGGACTGCAGAATCTGTAGACAGTACAGTGCTAAGCATCACATACTCAGTCTTTAAGAAGTCTGAATACTTTAAATAACTCTTGGGTGCATATGCACTAACACAGATTTTTCAGGCTGCACCTAAATGGTTTATGTGAGTTATTTGACGATTAGATGCTTAGCAACAAACACCAATCTCTAGCAGGTCTCCAGAGGTTGGTCCCAGTATCCCTGTTCCAAGTAAAGCTCTCAGATTCTTTAAGGTAATCATCAGGGAGGTATTTTGAATTGTTATTAGTCTGTCATTATGCAGTAATTTTGTGATGCAAGCTCTTCACTGGTTGCTTGGTATTTTAGGAGGGACTGGACAAAGTATGAAGCAAAATCAGGTACTTTCTGCAAAATCAGAGACAGATGAGAGGTATACGTTCCAAACATATTTGCATGTTTCTGCTCAGGGGGTGCACAAAGCTGCTACTAAGCAACGTGTGATTACATTTCTTAAACATCGCAAGCAGAATTCTAATTACCAAGTAGAATGAGATTTTCTACTGCTGTTCTCAATGGACTGCTTTAACATCTTTGTACCTCCAGGATTCCTATATGTATGTCTTTATTTTTATTTAACATCTTTGTACCTCCAGGATTCCTGTATGTATGAATGTATGTATGTGTTTATTTTTATTTAACATCTTTGTACTTCCAGGATTCCTGTATGTATGTGTTTATTTTAATTTAACATCTTTGTACCTCCAGGATTCCTGTATGTGTGTATGTATGTTGTTGTCTTTTAGGCTTTTCCAGGTTAGGGGTTGCCACAGCGGAACTCCAGTCCGCTAATGATTGGCAGTAGATTTTTTTATGGTGCCGAGTTGCCAGCCCGACGCCCAACTTTCAGCAAAGGCACACCCATTCATGCATGTTTTTTGGAGGCCACTCGACCGCGGGGAGGACATGCACACTCCACACAGAAGGCACTCCAGCCATGAATCGAACAGGAGATCCTCTTACTGTGAGGCAACAATGCTACTACTGTACCACCACGGCTTCATATGTGTGCATGTATGTGTTTATTTTTATTTTTAACATCTTTGTACCTCCAGGATTCCTGTATGTATGTCTTTATTTTTATTTAACATATTTGTACCTCCAGGATTTCTGTATGTATGTTGTTATTTTTATTTAACATCCCAATTACTGGGTAATCAAGCAAACCCCTTTCAGCCATGACTCAGGCTCACTAAGGAGCACAACTTGAGCATCACAATAAAACAATAATTGAACAGTGATGATTAATATCATGAGTGTGCAATAGTGAATGAACAGCAGCAATCAGTAACAGCATAATAATACAAAAGTGTAACAATTACATAATATAAATGACATTAATGTAAAATTCAGAATATTAAAAGCAGAGGTATAGTGGCTGCTACATGTATATTGTTATCTGACTGCTGTAAACTCATTGAACTAAGATCCTAGAACTGAGGGTAACACCCACATCAAAAGTACATCTTTGAGAGAGCGGTATTGAAACATGCCTTCCTAATCCATATGAATCTCTGATTGTCAAATCCACCATATGTAGTTTCGCTGGGACAGTTTCTTGGAATGATTGTGTTATAAGTTACTTTTTGTAAAGTTCACAGTCCTTGCACCTCAGGTGACACTGTGGAAAGAACTGGTACAGAACAAGAGTACCAAAGTTTGCAAAATGAGATGTCAGAGACTGATATCTTTGGCATATGACGAGAGAACAGTGAAGGCACAGATTAGGACAGTCAACACGCTTGACAAATTCTGGTCTTGTATCAGAGACTGGGATCAGGATTTATAAAAAAAAGTGCCCCACGATATGGTGATGCAGTGCAGAGCTGGTATGGTATACTCATTCCAAAGCTTTGGTCAATTCCCAAATGTAGCTGTGCAATGGAGGTGCATTCTTGTATGCAGTTTTTACCTCACTGTGCAGCTAAACTTCTCTGTCGATGAAGTACACATGCAAATAACCTCCAAATCAATGGCCTGTGGTTGACAAACTTGTAGAAAAAAAAATGAATTAAACTTGTGCAGATACAGCTGCACATCTATAACATTGACAACCTTGCCCAAAGAAATGGAGAACCCAACATCACTCACAAATGAATGAAAGATGAAAAAAGCAGGATTTAACAATGGGATGGTAAAAACAGATCTTAAAACTGGTCAGCATACAGTCATGCACATAATCCCACTCACAAATGTATCTGCCTCCGCCACAGTGACAGCAACATCTTCTTAGCAAAGAGGGGCTTTCCAGCACCAAGATTCCTTCATCAACATGTGATGCAAATGAGCCCTGCTTTGCAAGAGTACACACGGTGTTGGAAGTCTTTATGAATATTCCTGGCCATGTCTACTGACTATCTGTGTGACTGCAGAGTAAATACTGACGTCAACAACAGCTGGGACCACATTTCCATCTATCAAACATGTACACATTTGGACTGAGGCTCTTCATGAACAAAACCAGCCACAAATGTAAGCTGCACATAGCAACCATGTAGAACTGTATGTCCTGAAAGCAATCTAGGTATCCTATAGGTAAACAGCAGAGTGGAATAAGATATAAGCATATTTGTCCCATATATAACATATGGGACAATTAGGACCATATTTCAACTTTCATGACAGTGACATCTGTACCTCCAGCATGTGTCCCCCCCAACACTGCAGGCAGTGGGCCAAGAGGTAATGGACAGACAGCAGTATGTCTGTTATGTGTACTTACTTACTTACTTAACATTTGTTGACCGGGAAAGTCCGACTAGGTTTCACAAAGCCTGTTTTCAGCGGAGGCCCGGGGAGAAATGCTCCAGATGCATGTCTTTGGAATGTGGGAGGAAACCGGAGTACCCGGAGGAAACCCACGCGAACACAGGGAGAACATGCAAACTCCACACAGAAGGCACCTCAGCCGAGAATCAAACCAGAAAACCTCTTGCTGTGAGGCGACAACGTTAACCACTGCACCACTGTGCTGCGTACGGCTGTGATACTGTTCAGGTGAGGCCACTGGCTGCATTTACATACTATTCAACATCTGTTATCCTGAAGACAGGCAGTTGTGGAGGGTATGGGGAGCTATATGTACATGTGTTTTCATTAGAGGGAATCTGTCTTTGAATTACTGTAATGTCATCATCACATACAGACTGCAAGATGCCTGAATCAATGAACTGCATACACTGTTTAAGAATACCTAGGTAAGAAGATAAGATACAAGTTATTATTTGACTGCCATAATACTCTTCTTGTAAAAATCAGCTGTTAAGGTGAGTGCCACATTTATTCCATACTTTCCCATGCCAGTGGACATGGTAAGTACTATAATGTACTAGGTAATGGAGCAGAACCAGGTTCAATATTATTATTTAAAAATGAAAATGAAAACCTTTGCCATTTGCTTCAATAAGATGTTCTAGTGCCTGACTCTTTAGCTGCTTTTATCATCAGCAGCATTATTATACAAAGCATTTTCTGCTTGCTTTCATGCTAGCCTTAAAATTTAAACAATCATGTGACTGTATCCATAAAAGTCATAACAGGAGATTCAATAAACTCTGTGTAGGCTTTGCACAGAACCTACATGGAGTTTAAATGTTAGCACAATGGGACAACATGCAATGCATATTAATGAGGCGCAGTGAACCTCAGCTAGGTTGTGCAGCTCACAACAGTGATGCTGGCTGCAAACCCTTGCAAGCAAATGCAGATAGTGATTCCATGCAAAGAAGAGAACCTACGGTGCGTGGAATTGCGCAGAATGCCACAATGATCACCAGGACTTTAAAAATAGCTGCCATTCTGTTAGTGCAACATATCTGCACAGAGGCCAACTTAATGAGAGGTATTATAACCAGTAATAGGAACATATTTGACAGATGTCACATAGGAATGTGTTAGAATGTAACACTTTCAACCTCTTAGAGGAAGAAATGTGGAGAAAGCCATAAAAATGGGGGAACAAAGGGCCACAAATAGGGACAGATGTTTAACATTGCACTTCCAAACTTGAATTTGATAGAATATAGGTTGTACATTAGCATGAACTTTCTGAAGAACATGAAGTTTGAAATTCAAATGTCAGTCATCAGTCTCTGACTGTATTCTGCAATAACATGCCAATGATTTGCCAAGAAAAGATGTTATGAGGGAAAGATAACAAATATGAGACAAAAACTGCACATTTTGCACATATCAGGACAGTTGAGAGGTATGCACGCAAATGTATATATTATTGAGTCACATCAGTCCGGCAATCATACCAGTGATATGGCAGAAAGCCACATATTTGATAAGGAAAATATCTGGACACCCTGGGAATATCCGGACAGTTGAGAGGTATGAATGTGAAGGATATGGCCCAAACACAGTACAGGACAATGTACCTACAGTGCAGAGTATTGTGATATCCCATTCTTGGCATACTGAAGCTGTGTTAATGATCTGTAACAGGAAATGAGACTGCCATGTAAAGTGATCACTCAGGGGATGTGTGTGTATTGAATAGGGACACGCAGATGAATTGTATGAATGAACACATGGAAAGAGTACAGGTGAAACTCCCACATGTACAGCAGAAGAGGGCATGTCAGTTGAAGATGGTTGTAGCAGCACCAAGCACATATCTATATGGTATAGTATGGATTGTACAGTACAAATATGTTGTCTGTGACTATCACTCAAGGTGACATAACAGTGGGAAGGTTGTGTGTGTGAGAAAAGTATCCTTACATGAATAATGCAGAGGACATCTATCAGGGATGTGACATAGAGTTAGAGTAGGGTGCATATTGGGAAGCAGTGTAAACTATTGTACCTGAATATGAATGTACTCTCAGCAGAGATCTCCAGCAAGGTGGTCACAGGTAAAGGATCATGGCAAACATTACAAGAACCAATCACAATCATGGACAATATCAGAGCAATACCACGACTAATCCCATGCCTGTAACATAACATATGTGATGTGGAGTGATAACAGATGACCCTTCACACTCACACTCACACACTCTCACACTCACACTCATACTCACACTCACACACTCACACACACACTCGCACACACCATATATAGTTTGTACATTAGCATGAACTTTCTGAAGAGCATGAAGTTTGAAATTCAAATTTCAGTCATCGGTTTCTTACTGCACTCTGCAATAACATGCCAATGATTTGTCAGGAAAAAATGTTATGAGGGAAAGATAACAAATATGAGACAAAAATGCACATTTTGCACAGATCAGGACAGTTGAGAGGTATGCACGCAAATGTATATATTATTGAGTCACATCAGTCCGGCAATCATCCCAGTGATATGGCAGAAAGCCACATATTTGATAAGGAAAATATCTGGACACCCTGGGAATATCTGGACAGTTGAGAGGTATGAATGTGAAGGATATGGCCCAAACACAGTACAGGACAATGTACCTACAGTGCAGAGTATTGTGATATCCCATTCCTGGCATACTGAAGCTGTGTTAATGATCTGTAACAGGAAATGAGACTGCCATGTAAAGTGATCACTCAGGGGATGTGTGTTTATTGAATAGGGACACGCAGATGAATTGTAGGAATGAATACATGGAAAGAGTACAGGTGAAACTCCCACATGTACAGCAGAGAGGGCATGTCAGTTGAAGATGGTTGTAGCAGCACCAAGCACATATCTATATGGTATAGTATGGATTGTACAGTAAAAATATGTTGTCTGTGACTATCACTCAAGGTGACATAACAGTGGGAAGGTTGTGTGTGTGAGAAAAGTATCCTTACATGAATAATGCAGAGGACATCTATCAGGGATGTGACGTAGAGTTAGAGTAGGGTGCATATTGGGAAGCAGTGTAAACTATTGTACCTGAATATGAATGTACTCTCAACAGAGATCTCCAGCAAGGTAGTCACAGGTAAAGGATAATGGCAAACATTACAAGAACCAATCACAATCATGGACAATATCAGAGCAATACCACGACTAATCCCATGCCTGTAACATAACATATGTGATGTGGAGTGATAACAGATGACCCTTCACACTCACACTCACACTCACACACTCTCACACTCACGCTCACACTCACACACTCGACAACTATTATGATACAGCCACACGCTATGAGAGCAAACACGGACATTGTCCTGGTTCTGTAATATCTGCAGGAGGTGTTAGGAGGGACACTGCTATAGCTGTATGTGACAGTATGGGCAATACAGGCTAGTTGCCTTGTATACATAACATATATCTATGGCACAATTTACACTGTCATGAAATGAATGATATACGTGACATTAATGCTGGCAAAAACCTAGTTATGCAATGTGTGCATAAGCTGAACAGGTAGCACACATGCATCTGGTCTAGCAACTCTCGAAGTCCAAGAACAGTGCATCAATGAGCTCAGACAATATCCCAGGAAGCCTTCTAAATAGCATGAAACATGACCTATCAGGCCCGCTGGAATTTCTATTTGATTTAGCCTCCAAACATGCTTTCTGTCTCATGAATGGAGAACAGCAACAGTCATCCTTCTTCACAAAGTTGGGCCATCTACAGACCGTGGAAACTACACAATCACAAGTCTCACTAGCCTTATATGTAAAGCCATGGAAAGAATAATCATGGAAATGATCAGTAGCGATATAGTAAACCTCCAGACACTGGACCCATTCCAGTTTGATTTTGTCAAGGGCAGGTCATGCCTACTCAATCTGGTGGACTTCTTTGAGAAGGTCACCAAAGTGATGGATGAGGGCAAAATGGTTCACATTGCCTACATTGACATGGCCAAGGCATTTGACACAATACCCCACTCAGGCATTGTTGACAAACTGAAGAGGTTAGGTACAAACTTGTATGTCACCCATGGATAGCCAACTGGCTCACAGACAGGACCCAGGAAGTTAGAAATGGGGAGTCTGTCTTTATAAAGAGGTTAGTCACAAGTGTAGTCCCTCAGGGATTGGTCCTTGGACTGCTTCTTTTTAGCATTTACTTCTCTCGAGTCAAAGCTAATGTCAATGTCTCTGGCTGACTACATTTGCAGATTATTGCAAATTAGGAAATGTCATTGAATCCCACACTGCCACAAATATTCTCCAGGAAAGGCTGACACAGGCAAGCAGCTGCTGCCAGAGCCATGGACTAAAACTAAATGCCAAGAATTGCATAATAGTATCCTTTGGAAAGTCATCCACCCCTACTAACTATCATGTTGACGACATACTCCTTAGAGTTGACCCCCTACTCAGAGACTTAGGAACACACATAGACAGTAATCTAGCCTTTGACCATCACATGTCTAGAGTAGTTAGGAAATCATTCTATGTTGCACAACTTATAAATAAAGGTATGGCATCTAAGTCCAAGTTATTCATTGTTCCACTGTATTTGGCATTCATCAGACCTATCATTGAGTATAATTCCCCCTTTGGTATGTACCTAACCAGGGATATTCAACAACTGGAATGTCCAAAGAAGTTCAACACTAAAAGAATATAGGGCATATGTAAGATGTCCTATGCAGACTGCCTCAAGGCCCTACCCCTGTATTCTGTACACACCGAAAGTGTGATAAGAGACTAGGGGACACAGGTGGACAGTGGTCTCACCTTCGATAACCACATTACCACAACTATCAGGAAATCCTTCTATATGGCACACCTCATCACTAAGGGTTTTTCATCCAGAAAAAAGGAGGTCATTGTCCCACTGTACTCATCCCTTATTAGACCCATTATAGAATACAATGCCCTGTTTGGTATGTACCTCTCAAGACATCTGCAACAACTGGAAAGGCCACAGAAATACCGCACTAAAAGAATCACAGGCCTAAAGCAGATGCCCTATGTTGTCCATCTAAAAAAACTCCAGCTATACTCTGTCACATATCATCTACTCAGAGGTGATCCCTGCTTAACATACAAGGCCATGCCAAACCCAGAGCTGTTGGACATGCTACACTTAAAGAAATCTCAATCCCTCAGAGCCACATGCTCCAGGGATTTAAACCTTGTCATCACAATGAACAAAACATGCTGGAGGGATTGGTTCCTGACCCATAGACTCCCCAGACTCTGGAATAGACTGCCCATGCATGTCAAGCAGTGCTCCTCTTTGCCCCTCTTCAAAAGGGAACCTTGGCAATTGGATGGGAGATAGGAAATTCACCCTGGGGATCATGTCAGTCGCTCTGCTAGACAGGGGTCCAGGGAAGTAAATATTGTGGGAAGAAATAGCCAGGGAATTGTTATGGCTAGGCTTGTATAGGCCCTAGGGCCGATAGCCTAGTACCAACCTATGAACCTATGAACCTGTCTCCTACAGACTTTTGAGGGGACATCTATGCCTTGCGCACAGGACATTATCAGACCCCATTCTGATGGACCTCCTGCATATCCACAAAACAAACAGCACCAGAATTACCTGTTCTAAGACTTAAATCTTGCCTGTGATATCAATAGTACCTGCTGGAGAGACAGGTATGTATCCCAGAGACTACCCCATCTCTGGAACAGGCTCACAATCCATGTGAAGTAGAGTTCCTCCCTAACCCAATTCAAGTGCAACTTGGACAATTGGATGGGGAGCAGGAACTTTATAACATGGGTCTACTTTGGTTTGGCACCTATGTCTCTAAAGGACACAGACAACCTGTAAATGGTTCTTCTCCCAGGCCCCTGCTTGTAAATGTTTCATCTCCGAAGCCCCTGCTTACACTTAGCAAGGGTATCAGAACTCATCAGAGATTTGGGATGCATGCCTAAGCTTAAAAAGGCCCTTGTGGTTGTTAGCCTAGTAAACACCAATGAACTTATGAACCTATTGGTGTTCTGCACCATCAGGCAGTCATGTATATTGCCCAGAAAGAATATGACCAATAAGCTATATGACAGTGCACTCTGACAAAGGTGGTACACTTCAGTTACACATCACTGGAAGATGTGTAGGGAGGTACATGGAGAAGGGTGTATCTCTCTCTCGCTCTTTCCCATTTATGCACCATGTGGTACATCAGGCAATGAGTACCTTTCAGCGCTCATTGTTGCTGTAGTGGTTATGGGTTTTGCAGGTCCAGGTTGCTAGCCCAAGGCTCAAAGAAGGGTGCATTGTACACAGTTATTGGTGTGATGAAAGCTGGGAACCATGAAGTTATGATGGCCTCTGATGTGCATATCCTTCACATACCCATTAGTTGTGTTACATTTAAGGGAGTACTCAGCACTGTGGCCACATGCTGAAGGATGTACCACTTACCCTCTACCCCAGGACACAGGTCACATACCTATTGGTCTGATTATAGGGCGTGATGCCCACATTATACTTGGTGGTGTGACTGTTTCTTGATTCAACAAGTGCCTCCATGTGTCTCATCAATGCAGGAGTTGTCATGGCTGTGACAGCAGTCTTTGGTATGTGTTGATACTGTCTGCATTATGCTAATAACACAATTGGAATCAATGATTGCCCACAAGCTGTAGTCCTTCAGGCAGCTGTTTGGACACAGTATGTGTATGCCATCGGTGATGTCCATCTCTTAACTAATGGGCAGGAAAGAGCCTAGCAGACACCCCTGATGTATCAACCTGATCACTGAGCCTGAGATATATGTCATGTCACACATTTCAACATAGTGAGATGCTACTTATGTCATACACTGGTCTACCCATTTGGTGATATAGCAGTTTATGGCCATATATGGCAGTGTTGATTGAATACCTAAGTGTGGATTTTTGTCAAATACCTTGACCTGTTCAAGTTCCACAAGATGACACTGTGGTCATCATGCATGCCCTCAATGATCTCTTTAAGGACATCTATCAGATGTAATGAACCTGATGTAGCAGTAACAACTCACACAGGTCTGTTGCACACACCTGGAATATTACTAGTGTACATGTAGAAAAGGTCCATGATGACATGTTGTTCTACCTCACAGTCGAGGAGAGTTAGGATGTCCCAATACTTGCATACATCAGGCTTTGTCCCCTTAACACAGATGGATGCATGTTGATGTACACCCTTGTATGGGAACATAGGCCATGTGAAGGGTGTGTTGAACTGTGTATTCAACTGTATTAAGAAGGTATATGTGCTGGGTTACACTACAGGTGATCGGTGATGTTGTCACAGCACCTGGATTTCATGTGATAGGCCTGAACAAAGGTAAGACAGAGCATACTGCCTATTGTGACCTGGCCTAGGGTTGTGACACAAGCACACATGCAAATATCATTGAGGAAACCCCCAAGCTGGGGATTAAACCTTACGTCAGTTGATGGGTAAACAGTTGGCTCACTGACAGAACACATCATGTGAAAGTTGGTGAATCAACCTGTACCAGTAGAGCTGTCACCACTGGCAAACCCCATGGATATGTGCTTGGCCCTTCACTGTTTGAACTGTATTGTCTGACAGTTCAGGCTAATGCATATGACCTTTGGCTTACCAAGTTTGCTAATTCTTGCAAATTATGTGCAATCACTGAATCCACCAATGGTGATAACATGGGTCTACTTTGGATCACCAACATTTTACTTTACTGAAAATTACTGCAGTAAGATGAGAACACCAAAACCAGACATCACCAAACTGTCACATTCCCAAAGTTTATATCAATGAAAAAAAAGCTGCTAAAAAAAAACATTTTTACATTTTTGCAGGGGGGCAAGTACCCCTACAGCTCCCATGTGGGGAGCTGCACCACCCACACCCTCTGCCTATGATATATATATATATATATATATATATATATATATATATATATATATATATACCATGATCTCCATTCAGAAGTTCTGAGTACTGTGAGACATGCACAGCAGGTGTTCATTGATGTAAACTTCCGGGAATGTGATGATTTGGTGATGTCCAGTTTCTGTGTTCTTGTATCGCTGCTGTGATTTTTGGTAAAGTAAAATTTTGGTAATCCAAAGGAAACCTGATAACATAGTACAGGAGGAGCTAACACACATAACTGAATGGTGGCAAAGGCACATGATGTACAAATAATTGCAGAAATGTGTGTCCACACTGCTATTGAAAGCATACGTTGTGCAGATCATAAGTCATGGCATCATACTGAGATCTTAGGATTGTATAAAAGCAATGTAGTCAAACCTCATTATAGCACTAATAAAGTATAATGTCCATTTTTACATGTACCTCACCAGACACATGTAGCAGCTGGAGACACCACAGAGCTTTCTCAGCAAGATAACACAGGGCCTACACACCATGCCATTATGTATGTGGATAGATTAAAAGCTATGTCACTGTCAACTTTATTGTATAGGATGAGGTAACTTCTGCCTGGCACCCAGGCTAGTCACTGACCGTACCCTGGTGGGAGTACTGCATATCCAAAAATGTGATATAGCTGATGACATCAGCAGTGTCTGCTGAGGAGAAAATGACAGTGTCCCACATGCTGGTGTAAAATGCTGTCTGTAATGTCAAGAAACAGTTCATACACACAGATACACACACACACACACACACACACACACACACACACACACACACACACACACACACAAACACACACACACACATGACTGCAGTGATAACAGAACCCCTTCCTAAGTACACAGAATACACAACACAGTACTTAACACAAGTGCCACAGCTCAAGTTCAACTTGGAGTGTGTCAGACAACACTTAATAGCTGATGATATCAGCAGTGTCTGTTGAGGACAAAATAACAGTGTCCCAAGTGCTGGGGTAACATTCTCTCTATAATGTCAAGCAACAGCTCACACACACACCTAATTGACTTCAGTAAGAATAGAATCCCTACCTATCTAATTACACAGACTACAGAACACAGTACTGTATGCAAGCGCCACAGCTTAAGTCTGACTTGGAGCATGCCAGACAACACTTTAAATCTGATGACATCAGCAGTGTCTGTTGAGGAGAAGATAACAGTGTCCCACATGCTGGTGTAAAATGATCTCTGTAATGTCAAGCAACAGCTCTCACACACACGCACACACACACACACACACACACACACACACACACACACACAGTTGACTGCAGTGAGAATAGAACCCCTATCTAAGTACACAGACTTCAGAACACGGTACTTTATGCAAGTGCCAGAGCTCAAGTCCAATGTGGAATGTGTCAGACAACACTTTATAGCTAATGACATCAGCAGAGTCTGTTAAGGAGAATATAATGTCCCACATGCTGGTGTTAAATGCTCTCTGTAATGTCAACAACAGCTCTCTCTCTCTATCACACACACACACACACACACACACACACACACACACACACACACACACACACACACACACACACACACACACACACACACACACACACACACACACACACACACACACACACACACACACAGTTGACAGTAGTGAGAATAGAACCCCTACCTATCTAAGAACACGGTACTTTATGCAAACACCCCAGTTCAAGTCCAACGTGGATTGTGTCAGACAACAGTTTACAGCTAATGATATCAGCAGAGTCTGTTGACTAGAAGATAATAGTATCCCACATGCTGGTGTAAAATGCTCTCTGTAATGTCAAGTAACAGCTCACACACACACACACACACACACACAGACACACACACACACACACACACACACACACACACACACACACACACACACACACACACACACATACGCAACCCCTGCCTAAGTACACAAACTACAGAGCACAGTACTTAATGCAAGAGCCACAGGTCAAGTCTGATTTATACAGGCGTGCAGGTGAACTTATAGTAGATGACATCATCAAGCCATGTGGGAGACAAGAGGTTGGGAGCTTTGTATGAAATGGATGTTTAGGCATGAGCAAGTATCAAAATACTGGCAATCAATGTAATCAGTGAAGTAACTGTAGGATACAAATGTCTGCTCTGCTGCCTAGACACACACACTCACATACAACCAGTTGACTGCAGTGAGAACAGAACCCCCTACCTAATACACAGTACTTAATGCAACTGCCATAGTATAAGTCTGATTTATACAAGAGTGCAGGTGAACTGATAGTAGATGACATCAACAGGCCATGGGAGGGTCAACAGGTTGTGAGGCCTGTAAAGACACATAACTTCATAGGTTCATTTGAGGCTACTAGCCTAATAGGACTAGGGTGTTTAGAAGTGTAGCTGTGTAAACACACAAGCACCCTTATTGAGTATAGTTGGATGGTGGTTTTTATCAGACCATGCTTGTGAGCAGCACCAAATAGCCTTGTCCATGAGGGACATAGGTGCCAGCTCAGAGGTGACTTTACAATCATTATAAAATTATGACAAGCACAAACGCATCAACGAATTAAACACTCCACTAGGTAGCGAAAGGAATACCACCACAGAGACGGTAAAGCAAATCCTTTATTCACAAGTCAGTCTGGTACCTCGGCATTTCGCCTTCAGTGGAACAATTCATCACACAAAACCATCTCCTTAAATACAATATTAATTAATTCATTCACCAACCAACCATCCAGTTCTTGATGGATGAATACTTCAAATGCACATGATAAATTATATTATTATTTTTTTTTTCAGTGTTTTAGCGAGGCCACATTTTAATTCAGGTAATTTCAAAGCTGAGCTCAATAAATTAGAATATAAGATGATTCTTAATTATCATACTTTATACCCTGGTGGTATGAATTTGGATATGGGTATACCATTATAAATTCAATTTTTCAATATTTTGGGACATGTTATTATATATTGCACTTAGGTGAATTTGGTATTATAAGAATTTTACATTGTGACATGTTAATTGATAAATTATTGAATTTTGTAATATTTAATGAATTTATATTGTGAAGTTTGAGTATATATTATATCAGTATGTGGTATAAAGTATAAAAAATAAAAAAATAATAATATAATTTATCATGTGCATTTGAAGTATTCATCCATCAATTTAGTTAATGTTATATAATATGTTTTGGACTGGGGACCACGAGTTTTGAAATGTATTTATAAACTTGTGATAAAAAGAATTTTGTATTACAACAATGCAATGATTGTATTTGCAGCCCAAAGAATGAATTGGTTCAACTTATTAATTAATCAATTTAGAACTGGATGGTTGGTTGGTGAATAAATTAATTAATATTGTATTTAAGGAGATGGTTTTGTGTGATGAATTGTTCCATTGAAGGCAAAATGCCGAGGTACCAGACTGACTTGTGAATAAAGGATTTGCTTTACCGTCTCTGTGGTGGTATTCCTTTCGCTACCTAGCGGAGTGTTTAATTCATGACTTTATAATCACCCAACCAGTAGTCAAGGTTGCACTGGAACAGGTCATTGAGAAGCACTGCTGGGAGCCTATTACAGAGGAGTATGAATTGATGTGGGATATAGCTGTCTCCCCAGCATGTTCTGTTTATGTTACAGGCTATGTTGAGAATCCTGGGGCAAATAATAGTTGTCCCATTTGAATTGCATATGTCCATCATTTCCAGAAGAGCAGGGTTTGAGACTTCTCTGCAGGACAGCCATAGGTCATCTCTCAGCAGCCTGCATGATACCAGGTACAGTGACAGGCATATCAGTCTTTCTGTGTATGTCATGTTTAGAGGCCCTGGATTCTCCCAGGCACAACTCTGTATTCTCTCCAATTGTTGCAGGTGTCTGATGAGGTACAGAGAGATGCAAGCATTGTAATCTATTACTGGTGTGATAAGGGTAGAGTCCAGCAGAGTTATAACTACCCTGGTCTTGGATGTGATGTCCATAAGTATTATGTGTGCAATCCAGATTGCATGTGTCACCACTATGGCACATAGTAATGAATATGTAGATTGCTATCAACATGTGTTCCCAAGTCTCACAACACTGTGTTTGAGCTTTGGGAGGTGCAAAGTATATCATAATTTGTAGGGGTAAGTCACTGATTAAGCATATAATGACTCTTTGTCAGCTTTAAGTTCAGTCTGTGAGTTTGTCACCAATCATCAGTCTGTGTTAGCCCCTACTGTAATATGTTACCATCATTGCAGGACTCTATATGAGTGTGTCCAGTTAACAGTCATCTGCAAACTTGGTAAACCACAGGCCATCTACTGTTGCCTGTGCTTCAGGGTAGTATTTCTCAAACAGTTGAGTGCCCAGCACAGATCCATGTGATATTCCAGTGGTGAGTGGGTCAGTGGTGGGGGTGCAGTCCCCAACTGTGTGCTCTGTTGTTGAGCCAGTTGGCTCTGCATCTAGTACAGTATGGCCTAATTCCCAGATGGGAGATGTTCACTATGAGACATGAATGGGGAATAGTGTCAAAGGCCTTGGATAACTCAACATAGGCAGTATGTCCTGTTATCCCTCCTCCAGGACTTTGGGTCAGTATCCAAGAAGTCTACAAGGGTCAATAAGCAGGATTTACCATTCCCAAAACCAACATGAGTAGGATCAAGTGTGTTGAAGGTCACCTATGTCCCTGTGGATATGGTTCATGCTGATTCCTGTAGTAACCTTGCAAATGAGGCTTTTTAAGCATATGGGTCAATAGTTGTAGTTCGGCATGTTACCAGATTGATATGCATTGCATAGCACGCAACATTTGACATTACATTTTGTAGTGTGGTTGATATATGTGTGGAAAAAGTACTGAGACCCCAGGGTTATAGTGCTGGGGGGTGCCAACACATGGATGTATTTTAAATATATGAAATACAGTTAGATAGAGCCCTCAATTTGCAATGCTGTTACATGTAATTTCATGTCATACAAAGGAAATGGGTAATAAGCAGCAGTAATAAGGCATAATATATAATTTCCATAGTGAAATGAGCAGCGGGTTTGTGCGATGATTAGTAAAGTGTATATGTTTGCAAAGTGCTAAGCATTGTGCAAATTTGAGCCGCATTGCTAAAGCCTGACAGTTAGCATTGAGCCTCTGAAATCCACCTGTTAATATGGTGCCACATGTTAATACAGTTAATACAATGATATAATAATTATTGGGGCCAGATAGTACTGGGTTCGAATATAACTGAATCTAACACTTTTAAGTACTTTCATATTACTTTTGTTGCATGTTGGTGCGCAATACACACCATCACACAATAATGCATTAAAGAAAAGAAATAGGGAAAATAGGAAAGTGGTGAAATGGGGAGCAGACAGGGGGAAGAACAAATGGGAAGCAATACAGGAGTGTGCAGGAGGGAGGTAAGAAAGAACCATAGCTATCCATTTCTTCAGTGGTAAAAACTGATAATGCATGTAGAACATTAGCTGAATTTGGATTGTCACCTCCAGAGAGAGGAGTGATCACAACACAATCATGCTGTATAGCCAAGTGGCCCAAATCCAGTGTTTCAAGAAGACACATGCAAAATGGAGAGCTATAGATGAGATGATTTTTTTTTTGTGGGACAGGTGTCCATTTTTTTGATAGAGAGAGGAATGTTAGGAAAGGGAAGTATTTATGCCTAGGTCTGGAAAGTTGGGCAGGAGAGGAAACAATTGCAGACAAACAAGACAAACAAGACAAGACATAGGGATGGTGATGGACACAGTATTCGTTGTTTAAAGCTTCTGTTTTTTGTTTTTTATGAAAATTGGAGAAATATGTGACATTAAGGACAAACTTCTTTATAAAGAATCTGTTTATATTTTAAAGTTTAATACTATGGTACCTGTAGGTTTAAACTTAGAGATTAATTGGAAACAATTATTATGTAATTGAGTAATTAATTAATGAATGGTGCTATAAAAAGTCTGTGTAAAATTGTGTGTTTGTAGTACTCCTGGAAGGCTGTATGCTGAGCTGCTAGAGTTCTGAGTTCTTTATTAAACCTGCATTTGTACTGTGGCCAGTTGTGGATTTCTTCTTGCTGCTGTTCTTCGAGTTGTTACATATACATTTTTTTGGGTGGACCATGGCCACTGATCCATCCTGCAATTTTCCAAGGGTTGTAAGGGAAGATTCTATAGTATTGCAGACTACATCTCAGAGATCCCAGACAACCTTGGATAATGATGCTGCTCAAAGTGTCTCTTCTAACAATGGACATTGTAATATTAATGTAAGTGGAAGCTTTACAAATTATATGGAAAAGCTGATGGGGGATAGACACATGAAAATCGGTAATCCTTTTTCTACCACAGGTTTTGGTAATCTTGACCTATCTTCAGACAGCCAGGTTTATGTGATACTCTGGAGAAGTTGATGTTGGCAGAAACCAAGGTACATTTAAATATTCTGGGTTTGCAGCATTATTTAGAACTTAAAATAACCCCCAGAGGCTTATGGGCATTTAAAAGTCCCACTACACCTTTTGACTTAATTAATGATGCTGAAAAAACCTTCTGTGACCATTGGGTGGCAGCAGTGCATCATTGTGCAAGTGAATGGGTTTCCATTCTCATTGAACGAGATATGCTGAAGCAAGCACGGTTAAAGGAAGACATAAAGCACACTTTTTCAAATCTGTCTCCCTTGCTTGTTCCCTCTCAAGTTGATTTGGTGTTACATGACTTGAATGGCAAGCTCAAAGAGCTAGAATCTCCCTTGATTGAGAGAAAGAGAAGCAAAATTAAGAAGGATTCTCGTGATTATGAGAACAAGCATGCTTTTCTTTGGAAAACAAATGAAAGAAGGGACAAGAAAAACTTCCGTATAAATGGGGGCTTAAAATGCTCACACTCAGTAACTTTTGCTTCTTCTGATGGTTTAACAAGTGGGTGTGACAGTGATGAATCCACATACCCACCTCTTCTCAATGCCCATGAAACCTTTTCGTAAACAGGAAGAAGACTAGAGTGGACAACAGAACAGAAAGATGAATAAGAACTTTTGAGGACAGAATGTCTACACTAAATCAGACTATAGACCTCACTTTAAATGAGGTAGATGGAACTAATAATTTACCAGTAAGTTTGGACAATGTGTCTTTTAACTCTAATTGCTTAGTGAATTTGTCAGGTTATAATTTAAATGATAATGAGTGTAATATTTTACAATTTGGTTTAAAGTTTGTACCTAGAGTTATTCCTCACCTGCACATGTTAAAACACGATGTTTTTTTCTTGATTAGGAAATTGCATTTAAAGTATTTTTTAATAGGACAGATAATACAAGGAATACTGAAGTTTTTGATTATGCTGATTCAGAAAATGAGAGTTTTATTTCCTGCATGTCACGTGACAATGATAAAAGTTCTATCTCTTGTATGTCAGATTTAGATGTTAATGCTGATTGTTAGATACACATGCTATTTCTACTAAAAGTGCATTTATTCACCTCTATATTAATGAGACAATAAAACAGTTTTTGGCTATGTTTAATTATCATATAATACAATTGTTTGATAGTTTTAATAAATATAAAGATGTCACATATAATTTGAGTAGGGCTGTTGCTGGTTGATTTAAGTCAAAGAAAAGATATCATAATTAAGCCCTCTGATAAAGGGAATAAAATAGTTGTTTTACATCATACACAATATGTCAACATGTGTTATGAACATCTACGGAATGAGGATGTTTATAGAAAGTGTAATACTGCTGACTATAATAATGCTACGACACAATACAAGGTGTTATTAGAGAAAGGGGTTAGATTAGGATATCTGACTCAAGGTGATGTTGATAGAAAGTTTGATGTGGGTGGGTGTAAAATATATGCCTTTTATTTCCTGCCCAAATTACATAAAAATTTGCAGAGCCCTCCTGGTTGTCCAGTTGTTAGTGCCCATAAATATTTTCTAACCAATATAGGTTTACTCATATATGAATATTTAAAGTCCCATGTTATGAAGTTACAGTCTTATATAAAAGACTCTTGATTTTTTGGATAAAATACAGGACATTAAGTGGAGTTATGGATGTGAAAAGTTTATACACTAGCATCAGACATCAGGATGGCATAAAAGCCTTAAATTATTTTTTAGGAAATTCTCCCTTGTCCTGTTATATAATAGAACTTACACATTTTTGTTTATTAAATAATTATTTTGTTTTTTATGTTTTTTTTATGGATGTGTGTATCACCAATTACAAGGCACTGCCATGGGGGCATCATTTGCCCCCATGTATGCAAATCTGTTTATGGCACTTTTTGAGTTGGAATTTGGAATACTTGTATAAGCATGAGTTTGTGATAAATAATGTTATTACCTATAACTGATATATTGATGATTTAATTTTTATTTGTAAAGGTGGTAGGCATAATGTCATGAATTTTCATTTGTATTTAGAATAAAATATTTATGGTTTGAAATTTGATGACATACAGTGTGGTTGCATGGTCCATTTTCTAGACTTGGTACTAGAGGGAATTAATGGTGGGGACATTAAGACATCAGTACATAGGAAATTTGCTGACAACTTTCATTTTTTACATGGGGCTAGTTTTAATCCCCAGCATTTGTTGGAAGCCCTACTCTATGGGAAGTTTCTTCGAATGCATAGAATTTGTAGTGATTGGGGGGAATTCTGTAAGAGAGTGCAGGTACATTTTCTATATTTTTGTTAATAGGGACTATAACTACAATATGGTTAAGAAGTCTTTACAAAGAGTTGTAGCATATAGACTGGGACTAAATCAGTGTCAAAATGTTATGCATGAAGAAGGGAATAACATCAAATCTTGTAAAAATCAGATATATTTTGTTTCAGTATATAATAGCTTGAGCAATAGGATTAACAACATACTGCATAGCTGTTGGAAATTTTTATTTCAGGATGTGGAGTTGGAAAGAATAATAGCAAAGGCTCCTTGTATTTCTTATAAAAAGGAATAAGTTTAAAATATTTTTTTGGTTTCTAGTTATTTTCCTATACCTAATGAGGCATTGTATATAGCCCCTGCCATGAGGGTTACTCACCCTTGTGGTGGTTGCTCTATATGTTCCTGTGTTGTTACAAATTTTAAGAAAATAAATGGTATCAAGTTTTCTCCTGGTGGTAGTTTTTCATGTAATAGTGAAGGGGTAATATATGTTCTTAGATGTCCCTGCAATTTATTTTACACAGGAGAAAGTAAAAGAAAATTTAAAGCAAGAATACAGGAACATGTAAGAGATATAAAGAATTGTAAAGTAGAAAGTAGCATTGTAATGCACTTTAAAACAGTTCATAATGCTATTCTTTGTTAAAAGCTTTGGTTTTAGAACAAGTTTTTATGAAAATTGGTGAAATATGTGACATTAAGGACAAACTTCTTTATAAAGAATCTGTTGTTTATATTTTACAGTTTAATACCATGGTACATGTAGGTTTAAACTTAGAGATTAATTGGAAACAATTATTATGTAAATGAGTAATTAATTAATGAATGGTGCTAGAGTTCTGAGTTCTTTATTAAACCTGTGTTTGTACTGTGGCCAGTTGTGGATTTCTTCCTGCTGTTGTTCTTCAAGTTGTTACATATATTTTAAGTATTTATGTCTGGGTGTGGTAAGTTGGGTAGGTGAGGAAACAATTTCAGACAGACAAGACAAACAAGACAAGACATAGGGATAGTGATGGACACAAGATGTCAGTGGACACTATGGATGGGGTGAGGGTGGACCATGATCCAGACCCATGGTCATCAAGCTGGGTGACAGAGAGAATCGAGTCCTCACCCACAGGACTGTCATCACTGTCACCTCACTCAACCACTGGCTGGAGTGCTCGACTTCTGCTTCTCCTCCTCCTTCTGGTCCTATGTAAAATGAGGGTGAACAGCCCCTCCATCCAGCATAGGTGCACACCAAAGGCGCAGCACACAACCCTACACAACATCCCTGGCAGTTCAGTATGGGTGATAAACTCACCACCTCTGCCACCGCTCCTGGAGTGAACCATTGGACTATCCTCTGGGACAGAACTACCTGAGAGGCCAGGTAGTGCAGGGGCAGCAGAGGTGGTGCTGCCAGGTTGGCTCCCAGATGTACTGGGCAATGGTGCTGGGGCCTGTGGAGTGGGGACAGGCAGATCCTATGAGCAGGCCTACCCCGCTGTGCTGTGGAGCATTTCGTGATGTGGTACACATGGATGACATGGACACATTTTGATGACATGTAATAATATAAAACAAACAAAAAAAAGAAAGTGATAAGGGTTGGGGTGAGAGAAAAAAAGAGATAAGATTAGCACCTTCATATGTAGCATACAATGCATTAATACCATTATCTGACTCTATAATCTTAGCCTTTACCCTTAAGACTATCACCCCCTAACAGATAAGTATTAATTTTAAGACTAGCAGCTCCTAACAAATCCACACTATACTACAGATTGCAGAAAGTACTCCTTTACATGTGCATATATTGCAGATATGCATGTTCCAATTATACAGATTACAGTTTACAGCAGGGCACATGTGCCACTTATATACAGCTTTTACTTTAAACTTTTAGTTACACATAATTGAAGAATTAACAGTACTGAATAGTTAGGAGGTGTGGTGTTTGAACCCATCACATCTGACTAAAGACGAATACTGTATTCTTGATTTGTGCTACAGACTAATGTATGCATATTTGCTTTTACAGTTGAGATATGCATGGTAAATTTGAGACAACTATATAAAATAGCAAACAAGCTATCTTTAACTTGCAATGTTACACCACTACTCTTCTGCTGCATACATATTGCCACAAGAGAATTACAATAACATTTCACTCCCTTTCCATGGCAGCTGTGGACAAAAACAAAATAGAACAGAATACCATTATGAATACCAGTCTTGCCTATATTCAGCTTTTAAGCCTTACAAGTAATCTCTGTAGTTGGCACTTACACATCTGTGAGATGTCCTCCAGCCTAAATTCCTCAAGCCAAACATCAAGGGTAGCCCTCTTCCTCTTCTAGAGGTCATTGTAGTAATGCCTTCATTGATCACTAGTGTGGGGGATACCGGTGGCACTGGTTACAGCCCGGGCCAAACTATCCTAGACCTCTGACTTATACTGGGATCCAGAATAGTTCCCCTGCAGCAACCTGGTGCTGTGGTGTTTCATTAGGAGTCCAACAAAAATCTTGGACTGCTGGATACCCCACCTCTGAACCCTAAATCTCATATCTGCTCCATGAATACCCACCATGTCTATCATGGATAAAGAGCAATGGAGAATGATGGTTTCTTATCAATTCCAGTTATCTCTTTTACTTGGAGTGTGCACACTGTCTGAAAATGTAGTGCACCACTTACTGTCATGCAAACATGGTGCTCAGGGGTGTGCACTGCCAAGCAACATGTTTGTGGGATGGTAAACAGTGTGCAACATTGGCAAGCAATTCAATTTCAAGGTTATTTGATGTACAGGCCATTGCGTATGTATGTTTGACAAATGTGAAGGTCATGGTAGTCCAGACAGCAGAAATATACGTACAAGAATATACTAAACAGTATAACCACAGTCATACATTTAACAATAAATGTGGTAATACATAGATAAATAACTAACTGACACAATATTAGTGTTTCAACCCTCTTACATATAGTTAATATCAGCTACACTATGTCAAGTGTTATAAGTAAGAGTGACTATAATGAGAAGTGGAACAACAGTAAAAGTGTATGGAATATGCTGTATGTGACCCCAGGACCATGTGTATGGCAGTGCTACACTAACACCTGTTGCCACAAGAGAATTGAAATAACAGCTGTTCATGTTCATTCCTCTTAACTGCAATGTCACAACAGTAAAACAAAGGTTGCATACCCTGTACTAGAGCCCAGGACCATGACCATTTGTACTCCAGACATAAACTTATACTTGCTGTCACAGGATTAGTTGCATAACATTCGCTATCTTACTATTCATTCTTAAGGTCTCGCTGATAACCACAGCGCAACATTGCTTGGCAGGTTTACACAATGCCCAATAATATTAATTCATAGGTTCATAGGTTCATACTAGGCTATCTGCCCTAGGGCATTTATAAGCCTAGCCAGAGTGTGTTTGGCTTTCGCCACCCATTTTAAATTAATTTTGCTATGCCCTTTTTCGAGGTTAGTATACTGCACCTCTGTCTAACAGTGACACAGAAGTAATACCCGGGGTAAACCTACAATCTCCCATCCACTCATCAAGATTCCTCTTGAAGAGAGTCAATGAGGGACTCTGCCTAACCTGGACTGGGATTTTATTCCAGAGTGAAGGGAGCCTCTGGGTTATGAATCTTTCCCTCCAGCATGTCCTATTTATTTCAATGCTGAGGTTCAAGTCTCTCGATGGGATTTGGATTTTCTGAGGTGCAGCATGTCCATTAATTCCGGGTTGGACATGGTTTTATACGTCAGGCACAGATCGCCTCTGAGCAGGCGGTATGCCACTGAGTAGAGCTGGAGTTTCTTTAACCGGGCAGCATATGGCATCTGTTTGAGCCTTTTGATCCTCTTGGTGAGGTACTTTTGGGGTCTTTCCAGTTGCTGCAGGTGTCTGGTAAGGTACATCCTAAAAGGGGCATTGTACTCAATTATGGGCCTGATGAGGGATGAGTAAAGAGGCACGATGACCTCCCCTGATCTAGATGTGAATCCCTTCATGATTAGGTGGGCTATATAAAATGTTTTTCTAACCACTTTGGCCACGTGGTTGTCAAATGAGAGATTGCTATCAACTTGGGTCCCCAGGTCCCTAATTACTTCTTCTGTACTTAATGGATTACCACCTATGTGGTAATTTGTGGGCACTTTGTTTTTGCCAAAGGGGATGACTATACACTTTTTGGCATTTAGCTTGAGGCCATGGCTCTGGCACCAGTTGTCTGTTTCTATGAGGCCCTTTTGGAGGATGCTTGTGTCGGCTGGAGAATCGATTATGGCACCCAGTTTGCAGTCATCTGCGAACTTGGTCAGCCACAGTCCTTCTGTGTTGGCTTGTACCTCCGAGAAATATATACCGAACAAGAGAGGTCCCAGGACTGAGCCTTGTGGGATGCCACTTGTAACTGGTTTGGAGTCTGTCATGGCTCCAGCAATTCTAACCATGTGGGTTCTGTCCTTGAGCCAGTTTGCAACCCATCTAGTGACATAGGGGTTTATATTTAAGCTGGTGAGCTTATCTATAATGCCCGAGTGGGGTATTGTATCGAAGGCTTTTGCGAGGTCCAGGTAGGCTGTGTGGGCCACCTTCCCCTTGTCAATGGCCTTGGTGACTGTTTCAAAGAAATCAACCAGGTTTAAGAGGCAGGATCTGCCCTTAACAAAGCCGAACTGATAGGATCCAGTGTCTGTAGGTCCCCAATATCTTTATTTATGAGGTCCATGATGATCCTTTCCATAGCTTTGCAGAGCAAGCTAGTCAGGCTTATGGGGTGATAGTTTCCAGGATCCGTTGAGGCACCACCTTTGTGGAGAGGGACCACTGTTGCTGTACGCCACTCTTTGGGTACATATCCTGTAGTAAGTCTGAGATTGAACAGTAGTTTTATGTTTGGGTTTAGCTCTTCTTGGAGTTCATGTAGGACGCAGCCCGGGACACCGTCTAGCCCCATTGATGCTGTGTTTTTTGCTTTGGAGAGGGCGGCTCTTACCTGAGCATCTGAGATGTCAGGGGGGCAGCACTCTGCTGGGATAGATATTTGCCCTTTTGGTGGGGAGGGGGGAGTTTGCGCTGAACCTGTCAGCTAGGATGTTGGCAATGTCTGTGGGTTCGGTGTATTTTTTGTCATTTTGGACTAATTCTGAGCATATCTGGGAATTCCCACCCAGGTTCCTAACATAACTAAAGAAAGCCTTGTGATTATCCTTAGTGTCCTGTGCAATTTTTCTCTCGAAGCTGGCCTTAGATGATTTTATGAGTGCCCGTAATTTTTTGCTAATACTGATCAGCGATGCCTTCCCTTTTTGGGACTTTGCTCTATCATGTAGTAGCTTCCTCCTTCTATTGTATAGTTTGTTTATGGCTGGGGTCCACCAGACAGGACGTCTGCCTTTGGAGGATTGGGTCTTGGTTTTATTTGGGATTGCATGATCCATGCATTCCTGAAGGTGTTCATAGAATGCATTTATAAAGGATTCTGCGGTCTGGGCCATATTTTCCACAGGCCCGGGGGCTTTGAAGGATTCCACCTCGGTTTTGAGGAGTGTGAAATTTGCTTTAGAGAAGTTTTTCACTGTGGTTTTCTGGGCAGGGGGTGGGGTCGGGATGTGAATATCCAGTGAGATTAGTTTGTGGTCTGATCTTACCAGTGAGAGATACACTTCTTGTCTGGAGCATAAAGTCCCCATGTTGGTGATGATCAGGTCCAGTATGTTTTCCCCTCTTGTGGGAGTGGTAACAAGTTGTTCCATAGCATTTGAGTTTATAAATTCTAGGAACCTTTGGGCTAGGGTGTTGGAGCTAGAGTAATGCTCCCAGTCTATGTTTGAGTAGTTGAAGTCGCCCAATATATTGGTGTTTGGAGAGACCTTCATATTTTTCAGTGTTCTCAGGAAGGCCGAGTGGGGTTCCTGGGTTTGGGAGAGTGGTCTGTAGCAGGCTATAAACTGGAAGGCAGTTTTACCCACTGATAGTTGCACATGGATAGTCTCTGATGCTTCGTGCTGTTCCACCAAGCTGGAGGTGTGGGTATCTTTGACGAATATTGATACTCCCCCTCCTTTTGTGGTTCGGTCCAAGTTTTGGGGCCGAATAGCATGGTATGAGGTATAACCTGGTAGTGCTGGGGTGCTCTCGGGAGCCTTGAACCAGGTTTCTGTTACTGCACAGATATCAATGTTCTCCATGCTAAGGAGAGTTTTGAGTGCGTGCATCTTGAGGTTTGGACTTCTGTAGTTGAGTAGCATTACTCTTAGTTTCTTATCCCTTGTGATACCTATGGAGGTGGGTTTATCTTTTGAGCCTTGCCAAAAAAGGCACTATGGGGGTAGCAAGAGCCTTTGCCAATATCCGAAAGCCCAGGGGTGACAGGTGCAAGCTGTCCCTAGCGAAGCATTGTGGCTTGTCGAGCATGTCATCCCAGGCTGACAGGCATTGGATCCCCTTTGAATGACACCAATACTTAAGCCAATTGTTGAAATTGATCATCTTGTCTTCATATTGTGGCATCATTCTTGGTGAGGGTAAGATGCTACTCAAGGTCAGGGTCATACCGGCCTGGGCTACATGCTCAGAGAGCTCCTCTATGTCTCTTTTCATGTAGGCCAGGGAGGTACGTTTTTATGTAATTTTATGTAATTGAAAGTATCTGGTTTCTATTTTTGGCTGTCTGGGTCCTGTCTGCTTCCTAGGTGGGCCAGTTTGCCCACTGCTGCACTTAGTGCACACCAGATAAACACAGCCAATCCTGACATTCATTTTATCTGTTTTCCCTGTCTGCACTAAGTGGCACAGCTCTCAAACACTGGGAAAAAATAAAAAGAGAGAGAGAAAAGGATTCAAACATTGTATCATATGGCCCCAAAAAAGGAAAGTATCATTGCATTAACTCCTGCTGCCACAGAGTAAGTTAAGTAGCAGGTGTTTTTCATAGACTCAGTACCAACTGTCAGACTTTAGCAATGCACCTCGCATTTACACACTGCTAAGCAGTGTGCAAACAGGTGTATCTCGCATGTGTATACACCTTGCTATCTGCAAACCTGCAACCCTGGTGTCTCAGTACTTTTTCCACACATATGTCACCAACGCTACAGAAAGCAATATCAAATGTTGTGTCATATGCAAAGCACATCAATCTGGTAACATACAGAATTCCTGTTATTGACCCATAAGCCTAACAAGCTTTATCTGCAAGGTTAGGAAGGGATCAGCATGGACTTTATCTACACGGACATAGATGACCTTCAACATGCTTGAGTTGACCCATGTTGTGTTTGTCAAGATCTTGCCTATTAAACCTTGTGGACTTCATTGATACTGACCCTGAAGACCTGGATGACAGATAACAGGACATACTACCTATGTTCAGTTATCCAAGGCATTTGACAATATCCGACATTCATGTCTCATAGTGAAAATGCCCCATCTGGAAATTAAGCCATAACGTTACTAGCTAGATAGCCAACTGGCTCACCAGCAGAACACATATTCTCAAAGTTGGGGACTGCAACCCCCACTAGCCATTTACCAATAGAATACCTCAAAGATCTATGATGGGCCCTCAAATGTGTGGAAACAACTTCCTTGAAGCACAAACAACTGTAGATGACTGTTAATTGGACACATTCATATAGATTCCCCCAATGATGGTATCATATTACAGAAGGGGTTGACAGAGACAAATGATTGGTGTCAAACTCACAGACTGAACCTTACAGCAAACAATGCCTCATTTTCCCCTTTGGCAATGAAGTATTCTTGTTAATTATGATATACATAGTACCCCTCTCAGCTCAAACACAGTGTTGTGAGACTTGTGAACAGATCTTCACAGCAATCTATACTTTCACCACTATGTGTCCATAGTGCTGAGACACACATTTTGCATTGCACCCTCATGCATGTGGACATCACATCCCTGACCAGGGAGGTCATAACTCTGTTGTACTCCAATCTTATCAGACCACTGACTGAGTACAAGGCTCCCTTCTGTCTGTACCTCACCAGACAACTGCAGCAATTGGAGAAAAAAATGGACCTTTGTGACGGAGAGAATGCAGGTCCTCCAAACATCACATACATCGAAAGACTACAAGACCTGTCACTCTACTCAGTATCCTGCAAGCTGCTGAGAGGTGACCTATGCCTAACCTACAGAGAAGTCTCAGACCCTACCCTACTGGAAATGATGGACATCTGCATATCAAATGAGACAGGAATAACTTGGCCAAGGGTTGCTACCCTAGCCTGTGACATAAACAGAACATGCTGGGGAGGTAGATAAATTCCCCCAGAGACTCACACTCCTCTGTAATAGGCTCCCACTGTGTGAAGCAGTGCTACTCAATGACCCTGTTCAAGCATATCCTTTGCTACTGGTTGGGTGATTGTAAAGTCACTTCTGGGGTGGCACCTATGTCCCTCATAGATTTTGTGAGCCAGGTGTTGCTCCTCACAAAATTAATCTGCTAACAACACCCATCTAAATATGCTTAATAAGGGTACTTGTGTTTTTTCACAGCTAGGCTTCTATTGCCTCATGTATACTGGCAACCATGTAGTCCTAACACTTACAAATGCAATATGTGAGAAATGCAGCTATACAATGAATTTAGAATAATTGCCCTGTCTCTCTCTCTCTCTCTCTCAGTTAACAACAAACCAGATATCAAACAGGCTATCAGCAGACACACTTCACCTCCTCAACAAACCAAGTGCACAACATATAACCTTGTATACACAGAGATACTCATTACAAGCTTACCAAAAGAGCAGAGACCTGGTAAATGCAAGCCTTCTGCACAAATTGCAGTCCCAATGGAACCCATTACACATAAAATCAAACATACCAGTGTGCAACAAATTAAGCTCTTAAGGCAAAACACCAGAAAACAAATGTCTTGGTCATAGGCAAACCCATAGTGAGACACACAGCTGCTCCCCTCGCCAGGTTTTACAAGTAGAAAGCCACGGTCAGCTGCCTGTCAGGTGTCAGGATCTGCAAATTCATGCATGCACTCAAGTCTCTCAGCAACAAGCACAATTACACCTCTGTCATACTCCATGTTGGAGTAAATAACTTGAGACATACTTTACTGGACTATATGAAGAGAGATATGACTGAGCTTTTAGATTATGTGTCCCAGCCAGGTATTTCTGTAGCCCTAAATAGCATTCTACTTTTACCCAGGATGATGCCTCAATACAAACAAAAGAATTATCACCTTCAACAATTGGCTTAGCTACTGGTGTCAGTCCAGGGTATCCAGTATTTCTCAGCCTGGGATAATATGGTCGACAGACCATGCTGCTTTGTTAGGGATGGTCTTAATCTGTCATCCCTTGCCTTTCAGTTACTGGCCAAGGTACTTGCTTCCCCCATAGTGCCTTTTTTAGGCAATGTCATAAGACCAAAATTCCTGATGTAAAAATATCTTCAAAAGGCAAACTCGGGGTTATGCTGCTTAATGCTAGGAGTGTAAATCAGAAACTACATTCAATGAAGGCACTTCTTACTTGGGAAGATGTCAATGTTTGTGCAGTCACACAGACATGGTTTAGGGCTGCGGAGAGTTCTCTGGCCATGAAAAGCTATAATGCCTTCCACACATTCAGGCCACAAAATGAATGTGAAAGAACATAAGGAGGAGGTGTATCCATCTTCGTAAAAGACAAATACACCTCAACACTGGTTAAGCAGTACAACTCCCTAGAGTTACTCCAACTAACTGTAAAAAAGAACCCCCTCCAAATCATTTTTAGCTGCAGGTCCACCAACAGGAGCCATGAAAACCATACAGTACCTTCCTGGACCTAGTTGAGTCATTCATAATACAGTCAAACACCCTAGGAATGGGTGACTTTATTTATCCTTCCATCAATTGGGATACATATATGAGCTCAAACACACTCACCCTAAGGATTCTGCACTTTGTAAACATAAATATTCTAGAACAGTTAGTCCGCATCCCCACAAGGGGCTGGAATGTCCTTGACCTAGTACTCACCAACATGGGAGATCACTGCACCACTCCATGTGTGGCTCCCTCCATGGTAAAGTTTGACCATAAATCAGTCACATTCAATGTAACAATCGTACCTGACCCCCCAGGATCTAAAAGGTTGAAAAGTTTCTCCAAAACAAACTATAGCCTCCTAAGCGATGACATAAATAATTTCAAACCTCCTGCCACCATTGACAGTACAGACTCCTATAGGGAGGCGTACATAGATGCTCTGTATAAATACCTTTACAAGTGCATAGACTTAGCCATATCAGAATTGATCAAAACTTGCTCATGAGAAAAACAAGCCGCCATGGTGGACATCTAGCATAAAAAGATTATACAACAAGAGAAAGAAACTGATATCCAGGAATTAGAGGTAGCAGTCTCAGCAGAAGAATACTCTCCATAGCTTGAACAAGCAAATGAGACATCTTGTAAAGTCCTCTAAAGCTAATTACAAAACTAAACTATCATCCATAGCTAAGGATGATCACAAGGCATTCTTTAGCTATGTCTTCAATGTAAAAGGGAAGTCCCAGCTTTGCACCAACTTCATAGTGGACAGTACCAGTCATACTGACCTCTTAGCAGACAGGTTTGGCATAAATTTCACACCCCTGTCTCCCACAAGCATACCCCTAAACATACCTGTCACCAGTATTCTACCTATTATCTCCAAAGAACACTCATAACTGCACTTGTCAGGGCCAAAAACATGGCCTTTATGGGACTGGATAACACCCCAGGCTACCTACCAAATGGTGTAAAGCAAGAGTTAGCGGAACAACTGGGTACTCTCTTGAACCACAGTCTAAGTACTGGCTTTGTCCCAGCATTGTAGAAAACAGCAACTGTAAAACTGTTGCACAGACAGGGACCTTCAACCAACTTGGGGAACTATAGACCCATAAGCCTGACCAGCTTTGTCTGTAAGGTCATGGAGAGAGTCATCTTGGGTCTTATCAATAAGGACATTGGTAACTTTCAAACTTTTGACCTGACCCAGTTTGGCTTCATTAAGGGCAGATCATGCCTGTTAAACCTAGTAGAAATCTTCAAGAGTATTGCCAAAGCCCTGGATGAAGGCAAATCAGTACATACTGCCTATCTGAACTTAGCCAAGGGCTTTCACACAATCCCCCACTCAGGCATCATTGGGAAACTCATACACCTGGGGATTAATCCATATGTCATTACATGGGTAGCCAACTGGCTCATCAACATAGTGCACATAGTCATAGTTGGGGATGCTACCTCTACCAGGAGACCTGTTACCAGTGGTGTTCCACAAGGGTCTGTGCTGGGCCTCCTACTGTTTGGAATCTATTTCTCAGAAATTCAGGTGATAACAGATGGCCTGTGGCTCACCAGGTTTACTGACAACTGCAAACTGTGTGCAATCATTCAATCCCCAAAGGATGTCAACATACTAAGAAATGGGCTTACATACATAAATGGTTGCTGCCATGAACTTAAACTTAACCCAAAAAATGCGCTATTATCCCTTTCGGCAAAGTCCCTGCAAATTATACTATTAATAATAACTCCCTAAGTTCCAAACCAATGATGAGAGATTTAGGAATGCAGGTTGATAGCAACATCAACTTTGATCATCATGTGTCCATAGTGGTAAGGAAGGGTTTTTACAGTGCACACCTCATAAGAAAGGGCATAGCATCCAAGGCTAAGGATGTAACCAATCCACTGTACTCATCCCTCATCAGACCAATAATAAAGTACAATGCTCACTTTTGCATGTACCTCACCAGACACCTACAGCAATTGGAGAGACCTAAGAGGTTTCTCACCAAGAAAATCCAGCGACTTCAACACATGACCTACATAGACAGACTGAAGGCCCTGTCACTGTACTCTGTATCATATAGACTGCTGAGAGTCGACTTGTGCCTGGCCTACATAGCATTCTCAAACCCTGTCTTAGTGGAAATGCTGCACCACTGCAAATTAAATGGGAAAAGTCTCACTCACTGTAGGGACTTTAATCTAGCCTGCTACATCAACAGGACATGCTGGAGAGACAAATATGTCTCCCAGAGATTGCCACTGCTATGGAACAAAGTCCCAATTCATGTGAAATGGTGCTCCTCAATTACCTTAGTTAAGTTTAACTTGGACAATTGGATGTGAAATTGTAAATTTACCCCAGGGGTTTCACCTATGCCACTCTTAGACAGAGGCAACCAGTGCTGATCATGGATTCACAAATATGGACTACATATGTTTGTCGAACAAGGTGTACTTCACTAGGCTTGAAAAGGCCCTAGGGCCATTAGCCTAGTAACCTCCTATGAACCTATGAATCTAGGGCTATTATGGCAGTAGCCTCGTATGAACTTATAAAGTTATGAGCCTATCCAGGCCTGTCAACATCTTGTCTCACATACGGCCTACTGATGTCTTGTACTATAAGTTCAGCTGCAGTCTTGCAAAAGTCAGAATTGCTTCACGGCACTTGCATTAAGTTCTGTAGTCTGTGTACTTAGACAGGTAGGGGTTCTATTCTCACTGCAGTCAACTGTCTGTGTGTGTGTGTGTGTGTGTGTGTGTGTGTGTGTGTGTGTGTGTGTGTGTGTGTGTGTGTGTGCGTGTGTGTGTGTGTGTGTGTGTGTGTGTGTGCGCGTGCACGCGCACTCTTGCTTGACATTACAGAGAGTATTTTACCGCAGTATGTGGGATACTGTTGTTACCATATTCTCAACAGACACTACTGATGTCATCAGCTATATCAGATTTTTTGATATGCAGTCATCTTACCAGGACATGGTCAGACACTGGCCTGGAGGCCAGGCAGACATCACCTTATCCTATACAAGACAGATTACAGTGACATTGCTTTTAATCTATCCACATACATCATGGCATGGTTTGTAGGCCCTGTGTTATCTTGCTGAGATAGCCCTATGGTCTCTCCAGCTGCTGCATGTGTCTTTCAAGGTACATGCAAAAGAGAGCATTACACTGTATTACTGTTCTAATGACGTTTGACTACAGTGATGTCTTACAGTCCTAATATCTGAATATGATGGCATGACTTATGATATGCACCATATGTTTGTCCTGGAAAGTCATTAAATAGAGAAGTTAGAAAGTAATGATACACCTTGCAGTTTCTGACTTCAAAACCCTTACAAGAGTATTCATTATACAGTTGTGAAATGTTGATGCTATCAACTGTCTAACTTTCCAAGGTCATTATAAGTCAAAGGTACAATGAGCAGTTCAACAACACAAATCCAGATATACTACACATTAAGTTAGCTACGCACCCTGAGCATCAGGCACAGCTTTTGTATCCCTGAATCCAAAAGATAAAAAACAGGGACATGGCACAGTTATCATCACTTGCACAGGGTGTTGTGTGAGGGGCAGGAAGCCTAGACTGACACAAAAGGTCAGTGAGTGTGGATAAGTAAACAGGAGAAGAACAATAAAAACAAACTCAAGTAACAGCAACAAAGCGCCCAAAAAATGAAAACAAGCCACGTCCTTGTAAAATTGGAAAAGTTTAATGTTGTAAAGCAACACACTGTGTAACTGCTTTTTGTCTCGTGAAATAACGAAACTTCCTCAGACAAGTTACCTTAACAGTAGAAACACATTTAAATAGTATACATAGTTAAAATTAAGCCTTAGATTGGTCAATTTTCCTCTCTCTGTCGCCTCCTTCAGCTAATATCACTAAATAGTCACAAGTTCAATACAGTTTATACCATGTTACAAATTTAATCAGTTTAGTTCCTTCCATACATTCATACATTCAAATATTTATATTTAATAATATTGTGAATGGGATTTAGTGTTATTACTATTACTATTATTATTATTATTTTTATAAACATAACGATCTACTACTAATATTTACATAGGTTCATAGGTTCATACTAGGCTATCTGCCCTAGGGCATTTATAAGCCTAGCCAGAGTGTGTTTGGCTTTCGACACCCATTTTGAATTAATTTTGCTATGCCCTTTTTCGAGGTTAGTATACTGTGCCTCTGTCTAACAGTGACACAGAAGTGATACCCGGGGTAAACCTACGATCTCCCATCCACTCATCAAGATTCCTCTTGAAGAGAGTCATTGAGGGACTCTGCCTAACCTGGACTGGGATTTTATTCCAGAGTGAAGGGAGCCTTTGGGTTATGAATCTGTCCCTCCAGCATGTCCTATTTATTTCAGTGCTGAGGTTCAAGTCTCTTGAACGCGTAGCTCGATGGGATTTGGATTTTCTGAGGTGCAGCATGTCCATTAATTCCGGGTTGGACATGGCTTTATATGTCAGGCACAGATCGCCTCTGAGCAGGCAGTATGCCACTGAGTAGAGCTGGAGTTTCTTTAACCGGGCAGCATATGGCATCTGTTTGAGCCCTTTGATCCTCTTGGTGAGGTACTTTTGGGGTCTTTCCAGTTGCTGCAGGTGTCTGGTAAGGTACATCCCAAAAGGGGCATTGTACTCAATTATGGGCCTGATGAGGGATGAGTAAAGAGGCACGATGACCTCCCCTGATCTAGATGTGAATCCCTTCATGATTAGGTGGGCTATATAAAATGTTTTTCTAACCACTTTGGCCACGTGGTTGTCAAATGAGAGACTGCTATCAGCTTGGGTCCCCAGGTTCCTAATTACTTCTTCTGTACTTAATGGATTACCACCTATGTGGTAATTTGTGGGCACTTTGTTTTTGCCAAAGGGGATGACTATTCACTTTTTGGCGTTTAGCTTGAGGCCATGGCTCTGGCACCAGTTGTCTGTTTCTATGAGGCCCTTTTGGAGGATTCTTGTGTCAGCTGGAGAGTTGATTATGGCACCCAGTTTGCAGTCATCTGCGAACTTGGTCAGCCACAGTCCTTCTGTGTTGGCCTGTACCTCCGAGAAATATATACCGAACAAGAGAGGTCCCAGGACTGAGCCTTGTGGGACGCCACTTGTAACTGGTTTGGAGTCTGACATGGCTGCAGCAATTCTAACCATGTGGGTTCTGTCCTTGAGCCAGTTTGCAACCCATCTAGTGACATAGGGGTTTATATTTAAGCTGGTGAGCTTATCTATAATGCCCGAGTGGGTATTGTATCGAAGGCTTTTGCGAGGTCCAGGTAGGCTGTGTGGACCACCTTCCCCTCGTCAATGGCCTTGGTGACTGTTTCAAAGAAATCGACCAGGTTTAAGAGGCAGGATCTGCCCTTAACAAAGCCGAACTGGGTAGGATCCAGTGTCTGTAGGTCCCCAATATCTTTATTTATGAGGTCCATGATGATCCTTTCCAACATTTTAATATTTTAATTTTAATTTTAGTTTTTCATACACTTATAAGTAAAGAATTTGATGTTGTTCATGTCGCTGATGTTTTCTATCTATTTATCTATTCATTTGTTTTTATAAATGTTTTTATTTGGGTCCTTCTTATTAGTTCTTATTAGTTTTTATATAGAAGGAACTAAACTGATTAACTTTGTAACATGGTATAAACTGTATTCAACTTGTGACTATACTATATATATAAGGTAACTAGTCTGAGGAAGTTTCATAATTTCACGAGACGAAAAGCAATTACACATTAAACTTTTCCAATTTTACAAGGATGTGGCTCGTTTTCATTTGTGGACGCTTTGTTGCTGTTACCTAAACAGGAAAAGAAGGCAGACATTGGGATAAAAGAACAAATGGCCAGTGAGACAAAAATGAGTACTGTTGTGTGTGTGTGTGTGTGTGTGTGTGTGTGTGTGTGTGTGTGTGTGTGTGTGTGTGTGTGTGTGTGTGTGTGTGTGTGTGTGTGTGTGTGTGTGTGTGTGTGTGTGTGTGTGTGTGTGTGTCTATAGGAGGTCCTCCAGGTGAAACTGGTGTGTGTGTCTGCATGAACACAGCCAAGCTCTGTGCTAGCTCTACATCTTGGTCTATTGGGCATGCGTGAACCATGCATGGTAGAGGTGGCAGTTCATCATTGTCATCCCCAAAAATGAGAAGTGGCTCTGAAATGAGTTGCACTGGCACCTCCACTCTCAAGGTCAGATGCAGTGCTACTACTCAAACATGACTGATGTCTGCTGGATAAGCTCCTTTCATGGGGATGCCCAGGATCATGACCCCATTGCTTGGCATATCTGGGTGTAGACAGCACACTCACTGATGGAGCAGTGGAAGTACTGACACTATAGGAGCGTGATCGGGCATGGCCACGTTGGCTGACAGCAGATGATGTGAATGACCTATGCCTGCAAGGATGCCATTCCCCTCCAGCAGATGTTCCATCACAGACACTGCTCTTTTCATGACAGACACCCCTTGGTCCATCACAGACACCTCTCATTCCAACGTGTCATTCATCTGATCCAGTGAATTGGCAACATGGTGGAGGCAGTCACGCATGTCAGACTGTGCCACATCCACAACCCTGAGCATTTGTCTGGAGCATCTATGGGAACCTGTCTGTGCCTCTATGGCAGTCTTAAACATACACTGAGGCGCATGAGAAGTGACAGCAGCATGAGAAGGGACAGCAGGCCCCCTCTGAGCACCCTTATCAATCCTCCTGTGTGGCACTTCTCCCGCACTTTGGCTATGGCCAGACTCAACAGGCATTCAAACCGCAATAGCCAAAGTTCCCTGATCAATGTCCTCACCCTCAACCAGTCCAATATCTGTGTGCTCAGTGGACCGGGTAGGTATAGGCCTACTGGCTGTGCCCAATAGAAAATACTGACTGTGTCCAATAGAAATGCAGGGATGGCTGTACATCAACATCTGTGTCAGATTCAAGCTCTGCACCCCCCCCCCCCACTGTGACTCAGTTTGGCTACCATTATCATCAGAGTCTGCTGATACATTGACATTAGGTGGCACAGGGCCCACACTCCCACTGTCATGATCACCTGTGATAAAAAGCAAGAAACACAGGAATACATTAATACCTGCACTACTATACTGCAATATATGCTAGCAACAGACAGTACAGTAATACACACAACAAACCTGAGATCAAAATCACACACTACAATATTTCTTTAAATTGCTCAGCAGTACTGACATCAAAATATTTGGCTTACCATATGCAGAAGACACAGTGCACTGTAGTCCAGACAGTCTGGGAAGAAGTTAAGCAAGAGGTGGCAACATCATCACAATTAACAGTAACACAGGGGGTAATACATTTAACCCTTTATATGTGCATTAAGTCTACTTTCAACAAGAATGTGTCTGACAATGCCAGCCTACGCTTATAACTTTAGCAGTTTTCAACCCCCCCCCAAAAAAAAAGACATGTGACACAGAATTAACTTATTCATTTCAATTGTTTTACTATACAACAGTATTCAACTGTTCAGATAACAAAGCCTACCTGGAAGCTCCTCCTGGGATGTCCTGTGCCAACATACAGTACATGCTGTCCTGCAGTCTCCTGGGAGCTGTCAGGATCTCTGATATTAGCCAGGAACTGTTCAGTGGGGGTTAGTGGCGGTACCCTAGCAGGCCTGCCCCATTAGCTATTTGGTCACAGCCCACAGCAGCTTCTCACTTGCATGCAGTTGTGATCATATCAGTGGCTCTGTGGCGCACCTATTCGTATGTTCTGCCATGGCCGCCCATGGCATTCACATCTTAAACAATCTGCTGCCATATTTGCATCTTGTGTGCCATATGTCCCCATCCCCTTTCCAGAAGAAAAGCACCATGTTGCTGAAACCTGTCCACAATAATTTGATTTATAGCATCGGTGAAGGGGGTCTCCATGGATTTACATGCCTGAGTGGCATACTTGTAGGTGTCCTAAAAGACAACAGCAGTATAATACACATCACATAACTACAAAATAACTGATTCTAGATAAAACAGAAAATGTAGCCAGTCAGTATTACCCACTGGAGAAACATAAATTAGTCTACAGATGTGAAATACTAACAACAGGCAGGATGTAAAACAAGGAGAGAAACAAGAGCAACATATCCTTGTTTGTGCCATAGCAGTAACTCATCTTTCCCTCTTAGAACAGGCAAATGACACATTGTGTTAATGAAACATCTTTTTCAAAGGACGTGCACCTGAAACATTTGTACATATTTATCACTCAGCATACCATTTTCATGTATTGGCAATCATGTCTACCTCTGAAATGGCTTGACAAACATGCCCATGCCATCAATACACTTCTAATTAATGCATACAGATAAAAGTGTAAAAGCCTTTGCTTCATATTATTCTTAAATACATTGCACCATATGCAGTATGTAGCTGCCAAAATGGGAGCATACCTGCTGAGGTTCAGCACTTCTCTGTACAGATATAGCATGAAGAAAAAGTGTTTTTGCAGTCTTCCACACATGTACAACTCTCCTAAACATCCCGTTGGCTAGCTACAGGGTTGCCTTTTTATATGGTGTAGATTATTAATAGATTGTATCTGTCTTTGTATTTCATAGATGCTAATTATAGCATAAGCAGCTAAATTGTGTGCTAGTCAACCAGTCCAACAAGGCGGAGCTATTCAACAAGCTATAAAGCATCTATGTAGACTCCATGTTTTTTTTTCCTGCAGATTTCAAAACTTTTGAAGTACAGGCACAGAATGTCTACACAGACAGAATGTTATAAACTGCTGTTGTTTTAATCCATTTGTATGTGCTAGAGGCCGAAGCCAGTGCTGCTGCTGCTGCTGCCAATAGGCCTAGGCCAAGAAGAAGAGCTTTCAGGCTCCATTTAACTTTACACAACCTACATGATGTGGAAATAGTAGAGCACTACAAGATGGACAGGGACACACTACAGCAACTCTGTGACCTCCTCCACTCTCAATTAAGAGCCAGAGCAAACAGAGGGAAACCCATTCCAGTAGAAACTAAGGTACTTGTAGCCCTTAGAATCTTAGCTACAGGTACCTTTCAGAGACCAACAGGGGACATGGTGAGGGTGTCACAGGCATCAGCATCCAGGATCCTCCACCAATTCCTGGATGCTATGCTCCAACATGCCAGTGAGCACATATATTTTACCCATAGCTCCGAGGAGAGGGCCAGAAATATGCAACAGCTCTACCATGTAGTGCACTACCCTGAAGTACTGGGTGCCATAAATTGCACTCACATAGAAATAAGGCACCACCTGGGAACAAAATATGCTCTACATTAACAGAAAGGGCTACCACTCTATCCACTATGAAGTTGTCTGTAATGCAAAGGAAATCATCTTGAATGTGTGTGCTGGCAACCCTGGCAGTTACCACGACCCACATATCTGGCACACTGCACCAGATGTTTGCTAGTGGGAATATCCCACAAGATCATTTACTGGGGGATGCAAGCTATGTGCTAAAACCATGGCTGATGACAACCATCAGAAATGCACACACCCCCACGGAAGAATTCCATACTGAGGCACACGCTCAAACCAGGAATGTCAAAGAGCATGTGTTTGGGCTGCTGAGGACATGGTTCCAGTGCCTAGATACATCTGGAGGAGCCCTTCAGTACAATACACAGACATGTACAGAAATCTGCACAGTATGTACCATGCTATATAACATAATCCTGAGGAAACAGCTACAGCAGGATCAGCAAGGGGAAGGGGTACACATCCCACCACCAATGCCAACGTCACCACAGCCATAGACAGATGAGAAGTCAGAGGGGGAACCACCAGCTGCTGTGGGTGTAAAGAGACATAAGCATGTTCAGTATGCCCTTGCATTGACTAAGAGACAATGCATAGAACACTCACTCACCACCTTGGGGCCTAAAACCTTCCTCCTACTCAGATACATACAGTAACATTGATGTCAGGCAACTCACAGAAACTTTATCTCCCCATGTATTGGCTGTGTATTAATTATATGTATGAGGGCTGAGACACTAATATTGAGTCAGTTATTTATTTATTTATCTATGCATTTTTACATTTATTATCAAATGTGTGACTGTGGGTATACTGTGTACTGTGTTCTGTAAGTATATTTCTGCTGTTTGGACTGCCATGACCTTCACATGTGTCAAACACACATACACAAATGCCTGTACATCAAATTACCTTGAAATTGCTTGCCACTGTTGCACACCTCTTGCCATCACACAAGCATATTGCTCAGCAGTGTGCACTCCCAAGCACAGTGTTTGCACAATTTCAAACAGTGTGCACACTCCTAGTAAACACAATAACTGGAACTGGTGGGAAACCATCATTCTGCATTGCTCTTGATCCATGCTAGACATGGCAGGCATTCATGGAGAGGGTGTGAGGTTTAGGGTTCAGAGATGGAGTGTTCTGGAGTTCAAGATTTTTGTTGGACTCCTAGTGAAACACCACAGTGCCAGGTTGCTGCAGGGTGACTATTCTGGGTCCCAGTAAGTCAGAGGCTTTGGATAGCTTGATACAGTCTGTAACCCATGCCACCAGCATCCCCTGCACTGTTGACCAATGTAGGCATCACTACAGTGATCTCCAGAGGAGGAAGGGGGGTATCCTCGATGTTTGGATCGAGGAATTTAGGATGGAGGACATTCCACAGATGTGTAAGTATCAACTACAGAGTTTACTTTTAAGATTCAAAAGCTGAATATAGGCAAGACTGGTATTCATAATGATATTCTGTTCTGTTTTTTCCACAGCTGTCATGGAGAGGGAGTGTAATGTTAGAACCCACGGCGCTAGATTGGCAAGGATGAGGGAGGCATGTAGTATGTATGCAGCAGAAGAGTAGTGCTATTGTAACATTAAAAGTTAAAGATAGCCTGTCTGATATCTTGTACAGTTGTATCAAATTGAACATGCATATCTCAACTGTAAAAGCAAGTATGCATCCATTAGTCTGTGGCACAAACCAAGAGTACAGTACTAGACTTTAGTCAGAGATGGTGGGTTCAAATACCACACTTCCCAACTATGCGATACTGTTAATTCTTCAATTATGTAGGTTCAAAGTAAAAGCTCTATACCAGGGGCCACGTGCCCTGCTGTAAACTGTAATCTGTATAACTGGAACACGCATATGTGCAATACATGCACATGTGAAGGAGCACTTGCTGCAATCTGTAGTATAGTGTGCCTCTGTTAGGAGCTAGTAGTCTGAAAAGTAATAAGCTATGTTAGGGGGTTGTAGTCTTAAGAGTGAACGTTAAGATACTAGACTCAAATAATTGTATCAATGCATTGTATGTTGCATATTATATTTTTATTTAACATTTGTTGACTTGGAAAGTGCGACTAGGATGGAGCCTATTTTCAGTGGAGACCCGGGGAGAAACACTCCAGATGCATGTCTTTGGAATGTGGTAGGAAACTCGAGTACCTGGAGGAAACCCATGCAAACACAGTGAGGACATGCAGACTCCACACAGAAGGAACTCTAGCCAAGAATTGAACCGGAGAACCTCTTGCTGTGCGGCAACAGTGTTAACTGCTGCACCACTGCATCATGAAGGCACTAATCTTATCTTTTTTTTTCTCATCCCAACCATTATTTTTCTTTTTTTTTTGTTTTATATTATTATGTGTTGTGAAAATGTGTCCATGTCATCCATGTGTACCACATCAGAAAATGCTCCACAACACAGCAGGGAAGCTCTGCACCACAAGATCTGCCTGTTCCCACTCCACTGGTCCCGCCAACATTGCTTAGCATATCTGGGAGCCAAACTGGTAGCACTACCTCAGCTGCCTCTGTACTACCTGCCCACTAGGTAGTTCTACCCTGCAGGATAGGTCAGTGGTTCCCTCCGGGAGCAGTGGCAGAGGTGGTGAGTTTATCACCAGTGATGAACTGCCAGGGATGGTGCATAGGGCTCTGTGCTGCACTGTTTGTGTACACCTATGCCGGATAGAGAAGCTGATCTCCCTCATTTTATGTAGACCCAGGAGGAGGAGAAGCAGATGTCAAGCACTCCAGCCAGTGGTGGAGTGAGGTGACAGTGATGACAGTCCTGTGGGTGAGAACTCAATTCTCACTGACACCCAGCTTGATGACCATGGGTCCTGGGTGTCCCCACCCTCACCCCATCCATGGTGTCCACTGACCTCTTGTGCCCATTACCATCCCTGTGTCTTGTCTTGTCGGTCTGCAACTGCTTCCTCAACTATCCACCTTACCAGACACAGACAAACCTATGTCTCTTCCCCAACATTCCTCTCTCTCTCTCTTTCTCTGTCTCTCTCTCTCTCTCTCTCTCAAAAAGAAAAAAAATGGGCATCTGCCCCCCCAAAAAAAAATCGTGCCATGCATAGTTGCACACATGTCTTCTTGACGCACTTGATCTCATCTAATTGGCTATACAACGTGATTGTGTTGTGGTCACCCCTGTCTCTGGAGGTGATAGCCCAAATTCAGCTAATATTCTGCATATATTAGTTTTTATTATTGAAGGTTCATAGGTTCATAGGTTCATACTAGGCTATCTGCCCGAGGGCATTTACAAGCCTAGCCCATCGTTTTGTGGCTTACGCCACCCCTTTAGTATGGGGAACTATACCCATTATTTTGCTGTGCCTCTGTCGAGCAGTGACACTGAGGTAATCCCTGGGGTATATCTGCGATCTCCCATCCATTGGTCAAGATTTCTCTTGAACAAGGCCAGCGAGGTGCTCTGCCTCACAT